>NW_028188323.1:0-116000 GCF_964204655.1 Triturus cristatus | reverse complement strand
GCGGGAGTTACATCCTCCACGAACCATGTGGTTATCCCAACAATAGCTACTGTCAACATGAACCCTACTGCACAAAGTATTTTCTTTTTCTCCATGTCAAGATAAAGATAAGAATAAAACCAATATCTTCCTGAAACTAAAAAGTCTGTCAGAACTCTTCCCCTTGGGCAGCGGTTGATTTCTTCACCAGCGGGCCAAGACGGGTGTCGCTACACTAATGCAGGGCTGATCCCCCCCCCTTGCCTCATCGGCTCTCCGTTTCACTAACCCAAGGGCCGTTCTGACAGTATGTCCCGGTACTGGAAAACTCACTTCCTTGGTCGAAGATGATATCGCCTTCCTCCAGGAGTCACGTGGTCCGGAAAGAGCTCCTCAGTGGCGTTTGGCTCCGCAGCACGGCCTGTCTCTGCAGCCAAGATTTCTCGTTGATCGGTCAGCACGGCAGGTTCCACCAATCCGGGCGGCACCTTCCTACAGTGCAGAGAGTGGATCCAATTCTTTCGGTTGGAGACTCGCACAGCCGTCCTCGTTGCGAGGAGGACCTGCTCAGGGCCCACCCATCTCGGTTCCAAGCTGTTCGTCCTGTCGAAAATTTTCACCATGACATGGTCACCAGGCCGGAGACCATGTCCTTCACCGGTAGACCGATCAGGGAGCGCCTCTCGGACCTGTTGATGAATAGAAACCAAGTTATCCGTTAACTGTGCCAGATAATCATTCATCATTACACAAGGTACATCATACACAGCTTTAGGTTTTGGTGGACCCCAAATATTCATTGGGCGTCCGAAGACAATTTCGTAAGGTGTAAGGCCAGTTCGAGAGTGTGGTACCGATCTAATTGACAATAACGCCAGTGGCAGAGCGTCTGGCCAAGTCAAAGACGTTGAAGCTTGAATTTTAGCGATCTTAAGCTTCAGTGTACCATTATACTTCTCAACTAGGCCTGCAGACTGAGGGTGAAACACGGCGTGGAACTTCTGGGTGATGCCCAGGCCCTTCAAGACATACTTTATAACATCCGCTACAAAGTGAGGGCCATTATCACTCCACAGAAGTCTACAAACACCATATCGGGGGAAAAACTCCTTCAGCAGCAGCTTCGCAGTAGTCATCGCAGTATTGTCTTTCGTAGGGTACGCTTCAACCCATTTGCTGAAAGCGCAGACCACTACTAGAACATACTTCAGATTATTACAGCGCTCAAGCTGGATGTAATCCATCTGCAGAACCTCGAAGGGTGCAGCGGGTGTCACAAATCCTCCTGCTGGAGCTCGAGTACCCTTTCCTGGGTTGTACCTCAGGCAGATCATACAGGTCTGCACCACCCTCTTTGCTGTGCTAGCAATCTCTGGATGCTCCCAGAATTGGGTAAGCAATTTCACAATTGCGGAAGCTCCAACATGTGCTAGCCCATGTGCCATCTGAACCATAGGCTGTACAAAAGCCGTGGGTAATTTCCATCTATTCATCTGCTTATTTCTCCAGCAACCCTCGTCATCCAGTTCTCCCTCACTAGCCCATTGTTCCCGCTCTTTGTCAGAAGCGGTCCTTTGCATTTCTCGCACTTCCTCCTTCGCATCATGCCATCTTTCCACCTGTGACTTCACTACATACACGGCAGTGGTACCGGGCTGCATCGCAGTTTCCCGTGCTACCCGATCTGCCAACGCATTCCCCTCTCCAACTTTGTCAACTACTTTCCTATGGGCGCTACACTTAACGATAGCAATTTTCTTTGGGTATGTCAATGCGGTTAAAAGATTGTGAACTAACTCTCCATGCATTATCTGTACTCCATGTGACGTTAAAAACCCTCTCTCCTTCCAGAGTAGGCCGAAATCGTGCGCTACTCCGAAAGCATAGCGGCTATCTGTATAAACATTCACACATAGTCCTGTACTGAGCTCACATGCTCGTGTTAATGCTATCAGTTCCGCTGCTTGAGCTGATTTCTGTGGTATGCGTGCTGTCTCCACTATTGTTTGCAGTGTGGTAATTGCATACGCTGCTGAAGTCGTACCATCTGGTAGCTTCAGACATGATCCGTCCACCCACAGTTCTCCATCTACATCTGGAAAGGGCGTATCCTGGAGATCAATACGACCCTTTGTTTGTTCCTCAGTCACGAGAATACAATCATGCGCTTTCCGCGCCTCAGGCTGGGTTTCGGGGTATGGCAACAATGTTGCCGGGTTTAACGTTACGCACCTTTTCAACGTAATATGAGGAGCCAAAAGTGTCAACTCATATCCTGTTAAACGGGCGCTGGTCAAATGTTGCGTCTTTGTCTGATTAAGCAGGGCATCAACGGCATGGGGGACTAATACCAACAGTTTGTGAGATAACACAATTCCCTCGCTTTGGCGTATTGACACAGCTGTCGCCGCAACCGAGCGAAAACACCCTGGTAATGCTCGGGCAACAGGATCAAGTACAGCCGAAAAATATGCACATGGGCGCTGCTTATCGCCGTGCATCTGCACTAAAACTGACAATGCACATCCATCTTTCTCATGCACATACAACGAAAAGGGTTTTGCATAATCAGGGGTTCCTAACACTGGTGCTGAACAAAGGGCCTGTCGTAGTTGCTGAAAAGCAGTATCACACTCATCTGACCAAGGGATTGGGATAGGCGTGTCCTTTGTCAAAAGGGTTAATAATGGCTTAGCTATGTGCGAAAACCCCAATATCCACTGTCTACAAAAAGAAACAAGACCCAGAAATGCACGCACATCCTTCTGTGTGGACGGTCTCGGTGTATCCAGAATTGCTTGGATACGATCCGGTGTGAGTGCACGCCCCTCCTTAGACAAAAGGTGACCCAAATAAGTCACCTTTGGTCTACAGAATTGCAATTTCTTCCTAGATACCTTATGATTGTGGGATGCTAAAAAGGAAAGTAAGGATAACGTACTTTTTTCACACAACTCCAGGGTGTCAGCCGCCAGCAAGATGTCATCGACATATTGAATGAGGGCGACCCCCTCGAGCAGAGCAAAAGAATCCAATTGTCGTTTCAAAGCCTGACTGTAAATGCTAGGGCTTTCTGTATAGCCCTGGGGAATCCTACAGAAACGATAAGATCTATTATTCAATGTAAACCCAAAAAGATATCGGCTATCAGGGTGAATGGGAATGGAAAAGAAGGCATTCTTCAAATCAATCACTGAGAACATGGTCGCCGTAGGCGGGACCAAAGTAAGCAACGTCGTGATATCGGAAACCACTGGGTACTGAGGTATCACGATTTTGTTTACTTCTCTCAAATCGATTATAAACCGATAAACTCTGGCATCCGTATCCTTTTTCAGTATGGGAAGGATCGGACTGTTGCAAATGTTGTAGGGGACTTCCTCCACTACCCCTACCGCCATCAAATCCTGCACTATCTGTATGAGAGCCTCATCGCCCTCCTGGGAAATACGGTACTGTGGGAGGCGTGGTAACACCGCCCCCTCCTGGACGCTAATGTGGACCGGTGGAATCACCATTTGTCCTACATCAGTATCCGAAGTTGCCCACAAAGCACGAGGGAGGGTAGCCAACAGCGCATCCTCTGACATCGTACACATCCGTTCTGATCGGGGGTAATTGTCATTCAATATTACCCGCACACCAGCAGGGGAGCAACGGATCGTAGCCCTAAAATGCTTTAACATATCAAGACCCATAATGTTGTCCGGTGTGTACGGGGCAAGCAGAAACGGACAGGGTGCAGAAAAAGAATCAACCTTAAACATGAGGGGCTGCGAAAGAGGGCTTCGGGAGAGTGTTCCGTCAAACCCTACCGATGTGACCATTAAGCCAGATGGGGGAGCCCCCGGAACCAATTGCTTAGACAGTGCACTACGTGTCGCGCCTGTATCCACTAGGAACTGATCAGTAGAGCCCAAAACCTCAGCCGATACATAAGGACCCTTCTGATCAACCGGCACCTCAACTGATTCTAACCCCCATCCAACGCAATCCTATGCATGCTGAGAGTCATGGTACCCCGACCGGTCAATTCCTGATGCTTGATACTGATGCTGGCGATCGAAAACATTTGATCTATCTCGGTGCTGCCCAGCAGAGTCAAAACGAGCCTGTTCGTTAGAATTCCCTCGAAAGTTCGAGAAACCCCCTCTACCTCGCGGGCCACCAGAGGTATGCCCCTGACGCGATGCATGCAACACCGGGCAGTCCCTAGCCCAATGGCCCGATTGCTTACAATACGCACATTGGTTCCTATTTAAATCAGATCGGCCCGAGGGAGGACCATAAGATCCTCCCCTACCTCGATTACTACCCCGTCGAGGCGGGCCATAGACTTGTGCCAACATCACCTTTGTTTTCAAATCTTTCGATTTCTTTTCCTCCTGGCCCTTTGCTTCTTGCTCCTGACGCTCATAATACTGGGCGATAGTCAGGAGGGCCGTCGGTGTAGCGGAGGACCAAGAACTCTCGCTCGCTTTTAAACGGGCCGCAACTGCCGGCAGCAGATTAGCCACATATTTATCCGCAAAAAGGTGGCAACCCGTATCGTCAGTAAGCGACTGGCCACTAAAATCATGAAACGTCTCCTCAAAGCGCGTAAAGAAGTCCGCAACTGACTCGTCAGCTTTCTGTTTACATGCAGCTAACATATTCCAGTCAATCTTTTTAGGGGGGATAATTGTCTTCAACTTAGTCACAATAGCAGCAGGGAGATCTAAAATACTCTGGGGCGGTTTCTGCGCAGGCTTCCGCTCCCTATCCTCATCTTCCAATTCAGACCATCGAGCCTTAAAAGTGGCAACATCATCTACCTTCCGCACAGATCGCCACATATCTGGTGGTAGAATAAGCCCAAAGAACAAATCTATGTCTGCTAAAGTCATGACGCAAGAATTCAAGGCCCCCTCGACTTCTTCATAGAAGGCCGCTGGATTCTTGCGGGGGTCAGGCAGCGCATTCTTTAATGCCATCACATCAGCTCTATGCCACGGAGTATAAACCCAATTATACACAAAATATCCCTTAGCATCGGCGGAGGTAATGTCCGAGCTAGTCCCCGCTCCTTTAGGAGGAACATACAAAGGCGCCGCCTCGCGCATTGGCTTAGCATGCACTAGATCGCTCTTATCTGATTGAGAGGTGGATGAGTGGCCTTCTGCGGTACACGAATCCGACTGCGTCTCCTCCCCTGCTCGTTGGCGCGCTTTTTCTCTATGGGCCAGCACCGCGTCCCGCAAGGCGAACAGCCGCCGAGCCGTATCAGGAGCCTTAGAGGGAGGAAAAACACCATCATGCAATGCTTTGGCATCCGATGTCACTTCTTCAGGCTCAAAGACACTAGAATATTTCCGAAAAGCAGCAATCACTTCCTCAGCGAAATGGTTCAAAAAATACAATCTCTCTCTATCCTGCCACGACCCCCAAGTATGGAACAATTCATCCACGGACACCTTACCCTTAAGTGCACGGAAGGAAATTTGCCGAAGCTCAGCCATATGCTCAGCCGATAACATGGACCGCGTATCTACCTTACCCGTACCCGGGACAGAATCTTGTGGCCTCGGAGCAGATGCGCCAACATAAGGGGGCGGAGAGCGATCTAGTAAATAAAAATCATCATCAAGATTATTAAGGACAGGGTAAAGTGGCTGCCGAACAGCATATTGACCCGAAACTTGTAGCCTACGCTCCTTCTCTTGCCTGTCCGTCTGCTCTTTGTCCTCCCGACGCTTCGCTTCCTGTGCTCGCACATGATCATTCTTCCGTTGTTCTTTATCAAACAGCGCTTTCTCACGCTTCTCTCGCTCACGCACCTCCTTCACCCACAACCGTACACACTCAAACATATCCTGACGAGCACGCCGCTTACACATACACTGTTCCACATACTCAATCTTACGTATATCAAACGATCCATACAAAGGCCATCGCAACTCAGGATCTTTTTTCGTATATTTCCTCCATACTGTGCTGTACATTATGGAAGAAAGACCATGCTTCACATACATATCCCTATTAGGAGTCCCCTCTGGGGGAGCTGGAGCAGATTCCTCGAGGTTCAACCGGTTTCCGAAACAGCAGCACCACTTACGGAGTGCGCTGAAAGCAGGCATGCTCAGAAATAATGCAAAATATGCAATATTATAGAAAAATGGCACTTAATTGTTGCGCCGTTCAAGGTTACACAGCTCCGGAGAAATCTCTCCACATTACCTGCCTATATGTGTTGCAACGCATATATATTCACAAAGACAAATTCAAAATATGACTAGTCATCACAAATCAAACTCAAATAGCCAGATCAGGCTTCAAAAACTCGGAGCAAGTACCGTACACCGGTTCTTACCAATCAAGAGTCCAGATTCCAACTGCCAAGCTCCACAATCGCCCAAACGGCTTTCACGGCAAGACCGACAGAAGAGGTCTCAGTCGAGGACCGGCGCCACCCAGACGGTCAGCTCGGAAGGGAAGGAAGAAAAACCTCGGGATGCCAGGGCTAAGAGGCCGCTGGCAGTGATCACGTCCCCGGCCAAATTCCTCACCTTCGTCGCGACCAGTCCTTCGAGCATCCGAGTCGCCGATGAGCCCCACATGACGGGCGCCAATTGATGAATACAGGCCCCAGCTAGGCCCGCAGGACACAAGGGTTCGCTCTCCTGTAACGGAATCTATAAGGAAGTTGGCACGGAAACTGCAAAGTACAAAGACAGCATTTATTAACCCTTAAGGGTGGTCCTACAATCCACACAACACTCTTCAGTATTGCATAGAGTAGCACAAAGAACTTGCGTACACAGTCCCCTTTTATACACAACAGAGGGGCTCATAAGTGGGTGGATACAACATGAGGCTGAAGAACATTACCATTTATGGTCATTTTCGATACTGAATCAATATGTGGGCGGAGCTAACACACTCCTTGAGCCCGCGAAAACATGGTCAAGCAAGGCTAACTGATAACAGATGTGGTCAAGTCTGGGCATGTGCCAGATGGACAAAGGAGCTATTTATAGACTGTTACTAGGCAGATTACAAGAGCAACTAACACAGAGGTTGGACTCTTCTCGTGGGGAACACGTGGAAGCATGACAATACAAAATGGAGTCCGAACTTCGGTCAACATAACAGAGAAAACATGATCTATAAGAGGGGGATTAATGTCTTTAGTAAATGCTTAATCACATCGTTGTTTCAATTTACAACACTGGAATTAACAGTCCTGGGACCGATGACCTTTGACAAGAACTAGGGGAACTGATTGTTGGACCTAAAGTCCTAGGGTAGCTTGTCTCAGGTGGAAAGGCCTCGTTCCGGAGTAACATGTCGTGCTTGCATCACACTCACCTCAGCACTCCAGCGTATCACCACTAAAAACGACACTACACCAAGGTATTATAAAAGTTAGAAAAGCTTTATCTTTTCTTTTTTCAGGTTTCTCTTTTCTTTCAAATGAAACCAATCAGTTTTTATCTACACCACATTAGGGTCAAAACATTTCGTTGTGGTTAAATTGGCAGTACTTAAGTACCTTAGCCCTGATGTGAAATCAAGCGCGCCACCTGGTGGTCAAACACAGCACAGCAAATTCAATAACGCCTTAAATAGAGTCATTAACATAGCGCTGCACATAGCAATTTCATAGTGCCTTAAATAGAGTCATTTACGTAGCACTACACATAGTAATTTCATAGTGCCTTAAATAAAGTCATTAACATAGCACTGCACTTGGTAATTTCATAGCGCCTTAAATAGAGTCATTTACGTAGCACTACACATAGTAATTTCATAGCGCCTTAAATAGAGTCATTAACATAACACTGCACTTGGTAATTTCATAGCGCCTTAAAAGTGGCCCTTCCGCATAGCGGTGTACTCAGTACCTCATTAGTGCTATCCCCGGCAAGTACCTAAGGCCTTAACGAGACTCTCCGTCTGAGGCGAGGTCCTCGGGCCCCAAACTCCCTTGTCTTGGAGCCCTGCAGAGGCAGGAGATGCTGGTGAGGTGGGTCCCAGGTCAGGGGGAAATGTTGTGGCTCACTGGGCCTCCCCAGGGGAGGGGCAAACTCTGGGCCTCTCTACGGCCTTCCGCCCGCCTCCCCCAGGGGTTACCTTTCTCCTCAGCCTTCTCTCGGCCCTTGCGCTGGTTTTCGCCCCTCACGGGCTTCCTCTCAGTCAGCGCTCCACTCGGCGCGGTCCGGCGAGGTGGTGGGGGCTCCGCAGGACTCCAGACGGCTCCGGAGATTCCCTCAGACTTCCAGGGCCCGCAGCCGCCGATGCAGCGCGACCTGCGGGGCGCGGCCCAGTCGGCAAATCACCCGGCGGCGGGGGTGGCGTCTCGCAGTCCGCCCCCGTCACGTGATGGGGGAATCCGCTTCACGGCCTTGCGCGGCCCTCACAGTATGGCTCCAGGTCTGGTGAGGCCTTCGCAGGGTTCCAGTGGGCTTTCCTGCCTTCCGACTGCAGCAATGGGGCCCTGGGCTTCTCCACGGGCCCCGACGACTATAGGGGCGATCTTTCCGGCCCTGGGCCGCAGCGGTGAGCTATTCTCTGGGACAGCCCCGACGGGGGTGGCACAAATTAAGGGGTGGCCTGCAGTTCGGGGGTGGCGAAGTGCTCGGCGCCTAGCACCCCCTGTCTCCTCACAGCGACGCCCAGGCTCATGACAGGTTGGTTGGAATGCGGCAGGCCACACGCCAGTGGCGGAACAAGATAGGGGGGACCCAGGCACAGTCAGGAAAATGGTGGATAAGGTCAGAAATGGTCACTCTCTTCCCCAGTTCTCTTGAGGGGTCCTGACTAGGCGGGGCGCACAAAACGTTGACGTGATCCCAGGGTCAGAGGCTGAAGGCAGGGCTGGGTCACGAGGTAGGGGGTGGTGTCAACCGAGGGGGGAGAAGAAGCAGGCCCTAAGAACAGTCCGTTCCCCCCTCTGGCACTCCTACCTCACCACTCAGGCGCCTTACTCCTAACTACCTCAGTTCACTCAAAATGGCCGTCGCACCTCACCTCTATATATAGCCTGGGCCCTGACTGGCTAGAGTGGCCCAGAAGGTTCTGGAACTCCTCATGCCAGCCTATGGCCCAGGTTCTAAGGTGACAGTTTAGGCCACCATTTTGTGGAGGAGCTCTCTCTCTCCCTCCATTTTAGGAAAGGGCCTTGCGCCACACCATCAATTAGTGATGATGGGGCACCCAGAGCCTCTAAGTCAACACCCAAAAAAAACCTAGTGGACAGAAAAATTAGAGGGTAAAGGAAGAAAAAATGAGGAGGGGACAGCCAAAGGGCTGGCAGGTCTAACACGTGTCCCCCCTAGCTGAAAGTGGGGAGAGCTACCCAATCCCTTGGGAGTTCTCTTCACTAAGGCGGAAATACCTGGAGAGACCGTCAGCATTGGCGTGGTCCACTCCTGGGCGATGTTCCACCCTAAAGTCCATTCCCTGTAGGGAGATGGACCACCTCAACAACTTAGGATTCTTGCCCCTCATTTGCATCAGCCACCTGAGGGGCCGGTGGTCGGTCTGAACCAGGAAGTGTGAACCAAACCGGTATGGCCGCAACTTCTTCAGAGACCACACCACCGCAAAAGCCTCCCTCTCGATCGCACTCCACCTCTGTTCCCGGGGGAGTAGTCTCCTGGATAGGAAAACCACCGGTTGGTCCAGACCCTCTTCATTGAGCTGCGACAGCACTGCCCCGATGCCATGCTCCGACGCATCCGTTTGGACGATGAACTCTTTGGAGAAGTCAGGGGCCCTGAGGACAGGCGCCGCACACATTGCTTGTTTCAAGGTGTCAAAGGCTCGTTGACACACCTCGGTCCAGATTACCCGTCGAGGCTCAGTCAAGGGAGCCACGATAGTTTCATACCCCTTGACGAAGCATCAGTAGTAACCGGTGAGGCCCAGAAAGGCTCGGACCTCCGTCTGAGTCTTGGGGGGGGTTCCCAGGCCATGATGGTTTCGATCTTAGCCTGGAGGGGTTGCACCTTGCCCTGACCCACCAAGTGACCGAGGTACACTACCGACCCCTGCCCGATATGGCATTTGCTAACCTTAATCGTCAGACCCGCCTGCTGCAGGGCCTGAAGGACAGCCTGAAGGTGACACAAATGGTCCTCCCAGCTGCTGCTGAATACGGCGATGTCATCCAGGTAAGCAGCCGAGAAAGCCTCCATCCCGGAGAGGACCTGGTTCACCAGCCGCTGAAAAGTGGCAGGGGCGTTCTTGAGCCAAAGGGCATCACGCAGAACTGGTAGTGACCCTCAGGTGTGGAGAAGGCTGACCTTTCCTTTGCTCCATCTGTCAGCGAGATCTGCCAGTACCCGGATGTAAGGTCAAAGGTACTCAGATATTGGGCAGCTCCCAGCCGGTCAATGAGCTCATCCGCCCTCGGGATAGTATGAGCATCGGTCTTCGTCACAGAGTTCAGTCCCCTGTAATCCACACAGAACCTGAGTTCTGGGGTAGTGCCCGGCGGGGCAGCTTTAGGTACCAGTACCACCGGACTGGACCAGGGACTGCTTGAAGGTTCAATCACTCCCAGCTCCAGCATCTTGGTGACTTCACCATGGATGCTAGCCTTCACCTTATCCGACAAGCGGTAGGACTTGGACTTTACAGGTGGGCTATCCCCCGTGTCCACATCATGGGTACACAGATGAGTCCTTCCCGGGATAAGTGGGAACAGTGAAGCGTACTGCTCCAGAACCTGGCGGCAGTCCTTCCGCTGTTCGGGAGTTAGAGATGGTGAGAGGATCACTCCCTCCACCGACCCATCCTTCTCTTGGGACCCGAAAATATCAGGGAGAGGTTCACTTTCCTCTTCCTCTGACCCATCAGTCACCATCATCAAAGTGACCTCTGATCTCTCTTGGTGGGGCTTGAGGCGGTTGACATGGAGCACCCGATGGGGCTGCCTGGGGGTCTTAAGATCCACCACATAGGTGACCTTGCCCCTCTTCTCAATCACCTCAAAGGGGCCTGACCAGCGATCCTGGAGGGCGCTAAGCTCTTCAGGCTCCATGACCCACACCTTCTGGCCATGCGCCAGCTCCACCGGGTGAGCATTTTGGTCATACCACTACTTCATGACCGTCTGGCTGGCTTCTAGGTTTTCGGAAGCTTGCTTCCACAACCTAGCCATTTGGCTACGAAAGGCCAGCATGTAGCTCACCACATCCGGGGGAAGTTTTCTGGGAGTCTTTTCCCATCCTTCCTTCACCAGGCTGAGGGGTCCTCGTACAGGGTGCCCGTACAACAGCTCGAAGGGGCTGAAGCCCACTCCCTTCTGCGGTACCTCCCTGTAGGAGAACAGCAAACAAGGCAGGAGGACATCCCATTTCCTCCGCAGGCTCTCGGGCAGACTCCTGATCATGCCCTTCAAGGTTTTATTAAACCTCTCCACCAGACCATTGGTCTAAGGGTGATAAGGGGTGGAGAACCGGTAGGTGACTCCACACTCCTTCCACATAGCCCGCATGTATGCCGACATGAAGTTGGCACCTCTGTCAAACACAATTTCCTTGGGGAACCCCATCCGGGTGAAAATCCCCATCAGGGCCCGTGCCACCGCAGGTGCCGTAATGGTCCTCAGAGGAATAGCCTCTGGGTACCGGGTGGCATGATCCACCAGAACCAGGATAAACCTGTGACCAGCAGATGTTGGTGGATCCAATGGCCCAACAATGTCGATGCCCACCCTCTCAAAGGGGATGCCAACGACAGGCAGTGGTTCCAGTGGAGACTTTAGCTTCACCCCTGTTTTCCCACTAGCTTGGCAGGTGACACATGTCCTACAAAGTGTCGGACGTAATCCTCATCTGAGGCCAGTAGAAGTGAGGGACAAGCCGAGCAAAGGTCTTGTCCTGTCCCAAGTGTCCTGCCAAGGGTATCTCGTGAGCCAATTCCAAAAGGAATGCTCGGTAACGCTGGGGAACCACCAAGGCCCGGGATTATCCATGCACCGGAGCCTTGGGTTCGCTATAGAGGACACCATCTTCCCAATATGTGTGGAAGTTCCCCAAATCGTTACCCGCTGCCTGGGCTTCGGCCTGCCGCCGTAAGCCCTCAAGGGTGGGGCACTCCTTCTGGGCCCGACAAAACTCCTCCCTGGTACGTCCTCCCTCCACCTGCCATTCTGCAGGGGTAGGTAAACCCTCACATCCCCCTCTGTGGACTCCGGGACCACCTCAGTTGCCCCATCCACCTTACGAGGTGCAGATGTCGGGGCAGGCTTCCCCTGTCCCCGTTTACCCTTTTTGGCAGCTGGTTGGGCCTTTGTCCCAGGCTCCAACCTCTGTGAACTCCCCCTCCGGGCAGTCACAGACCGCGAGTTGGCACAAGTCCACTCAGGCGACCCCAACATCTCCACATGAGCCTTGAACTCGACCTCCTTCCAGGCCGTATGTTCAAGGTCATTTCCCAACAGACAGTCGACCAGCATGGCAGGGCTTACCGCAACTCGAAGAGGACACGCAACCCCTCCCCACTCAAAGGGAATCTGAGCCACCGGATAGTGACCCTCTCGGTTGTCAGCCATCACAACCGGGTGGACTACGTTGGGAACCACCTGCTCTGGGGACACCAGCTGACTCCTTACCATAGTCATGCTGGCTCCTGTGTCCCTCAGAGCCTCCACCCTCTGGCCATTGATGGTGACCCATTGCCTGTACTTGGTAGTATTCGAGGGCACATGGGTCTTAGGAACCATCTCGCAGTCTCCCAGGGACACTAATGTTAGCCCTGCCCACTCACCTCCCTTATCTAGGGGCAATTCCTCCCCGAGCACTACACTCGCCACCCCGGGGGTCTTTCCTCCTGTGGGAGGGTGTGGTCTCTTGGGACACTTGGTATCCCCCTTGTAGTGCCCAATCTCGCCACACTCATAGCAACGGACAACCCTAGGCTGCTGACCACGGTCAGGATAAGGGGGTTTGTGGGGGCCAACCTTAGGAGGGAATCCTGATCCCTTTCCCTGCGAACTCTTTTGGGGGCCTTTAGGGAACTCCTTCTTTTTATCTCCCCTCTCTTTCTTCTGGGAAGCGCCCTGTCCAGTCCTTTGGGAATCCCCCCCAGTTCCTTTAGAAGACACCCGGGTACTAGCCCAGATGTCCGCCTCCTCTGCAAGCTTCCTAGGATTAGTCAGCTTGCTGTCCACCAGGTGTTGACGCAGCTCCGGAAAACTTATCTCGAGGAGGTGCTCCCTCAAAAACAGGTTATACAACCCCTCGTAGTCTTTTACCTCACTGCCCTGCACCCAGCCCTCCAAAGCCTTTTTGGCGTAGTCCAGGAAGTCCACTCAATTCTGGGTGGCCAGCTTTTGGCTACCCCGGAATCTCTGCCTGTATTTCTCAGGGGTCAGCCCAAACTTCCTAATCAAGGCGACCTTCATGGTGGGGTAATTGGTCTGCTCCCGTTGTTCTAGGGCTAAAAGGGCATCCCTCCCCACCGGAGGCATGTACCTATACAGACCACCCCCCCGGAATCCCATGGGCTCGTAAGGAGACCTCATAGACAGCCAACCACTTGGCGATGTCGTCCCCAACACCGTAGCTGGCAACTACGTCCTTTGGTAAGTGGGGTCTGGGCTCCCTGGTGACTTCTTTCTGTACGCTGCCACCAACAGGACTACTGGGGGCCCCGAACTGAAGGGCCTTGAGATCCAATTCTTTCAAATGGAGCTCATGAAGGAACCTCCGCTCTTCCCTCTCCTTCTCCAAGCGGGCTAAATCCATCCTGAATTGTCTCTCCTCCCTCCTGTCGGCTAAATCAGCCGAAGACAGGCTTCCCCCTGAAGCGCTACTACCGGCGCTTGAAGGCGCCCTGGGTCCTGCAACCATATTGCTGCTCTCAGGGGGAAGAAGTGACTCTGCCCCTTCCGTGGTGTCCGGTCCCGGTCCCTCCTCCTCCCGTCCCCCGCTCGGGTGGGCCATTACCCAGGCTCTCAAGCTAGTCTGGAGCTCCTCTCTCTTTGCCCCCGCTTGAAAAATACCCCCCTCTCCTGGCGAATTCCTTTAGCTGGGTTACAGTGTACTCTTCTAGACTATCCAGCTCAAACTCCATCCTGCCAGGTGGGGCCCTAAACAATGCGGAAAAGACCTCTCAAGGTAAGAAGAACCTTCTTTCAACAGAAAGCCACACCACAGGACAGGGATAATTTCGGAAAATCCAAAAAGAATCCAATCAGAGAGACAACCTGGAGAAAACTCCAATAAAAACAAAAATCAGGTGTAGGGTGCGTGGCACACACTGAATTGCTGATGAATGGACGCAAGCACAAGCTCAGAATCCCACCGCTGAACACCAACTTGTTGGACCTAAAGTCCTAGGGTAGCTTGGCTCAGGTGGAAAGGCCTCGTTCCGGAGTAACATGTCGTGCTTGCATCACACTCACCTCAGCACTCCAGCGTATCACCGCTAAAAACGACACTACACCAAGGTATTATAAAAGTTAGAAAAGCTTTATCTTTCCTTTTTTCAGGTTTCTCTTTTCTTTCAAATGAAACCAATCAGTTTTTATCTACACCACATTAGGGTCAAAACATTTTGTTGTGGTTAAATTGGCAGTACTTAAGTACCTTAGCCCTGATGTGAAATCAAGCGCGCCACCTGGTAGTCAAACACAGCACAGCAAATTCAATAACGCCTTAAATAGAGTCATTAACATAGCGCTGCACATAGCAATTTCATAGTGTCTTAAATAGAGTCATTTACGTAGCACAGCACTTGGTAATTTCATAGCGCCTTAAATATAGTCATTTACGTAGCACTACACATAGTAATTTCATATCGCCTTAAATAGAGTCATTAACATAGCACTGCACTTGGTAATTTCATAGCGCCTTAAAAGTGGCCCTTCCGCATAGCGGTGTACTCAGTACCTCATTAGTGCTATCCCCGGCAAGTACCTAAGGCCTTAACGAGACTCTCCGTCTGAGGCGAGGTCCTCGGGCCCCAAACTCCCTTGTCCTGGAGCCCTACAGAGGCAGGAGATGCTGGTGAGGTGGGTCCCAGGTCAGGGGGAAATGTTGTGGCTCACTGGGCCTCCCCAGGGGAGGGGCAAACTCTGGGCCTCTCTACGGCCTTCCGCCCGCCTCCCCAAGGGGTTACCTTTCTCCTCAGCCTTCTCTCGGCCCTTGCGCTGGTTTTCGCCCCTCACGGGCCTCCTCTCAGTCAGCGCTCCACTCGGCGCAGTCCGGCGAGGTGGTGGGGGCTCCGCATGACTCCAGACGGCTCCGGAATTTCCCTCAGACTTCCAGGGCCCGCAGCCGCCGATGCAGCGCGACCTGCGGGGCGCGGCCCAGTCGGCAAATCACCCGGCGGCGGGGGCGGCGTCTCGCAGTCCGCCCCCGTTACGTGATGGGGGGAATCCGCTTCACGGTCTTGCGCGGCCCTCACAGGATGGCTCCAGGCCTGGTGAGGCCTTCGCAGGGTTCCAGTGGGCTTTCCTGCCTTCCGACTGCAGCGATGGGGCCCTGGGCTTCTCCACGGGCCCCGATGACTATGGGGGTGATCTTTCCGGCTCTGGGCCGCAGCGGTGAGCTATTCTCTGGGACAGCCCCGACGGGGGTGGCACAAATTAAGGGGTGGCCTGCAGTTCGGGGGTGGCGAAGTGTTCGGCGCCTAGCGCCCCCTGTCTCCTCACAGTGATGCCCAGGCTCAGGACAGGTTGGTTGGAATGCGGCAGGCCACACGCCAGTGGCGGAACAAGATAGGGGGACCCAGGCACAGTCAGGAAAATGGTGGATAAGGTCAGAAATGGTCACTCTCTTCCCCAGTTCTCTTCAGGGGTCCTGACTAGGCGGGGAGCACAAAAAGTTGACGTGATCCCAGGGTCAGAGGCTGAAGGCAGGGCTAGGTCACGAGGTAGGGGGTGGTGTCAACCGAGGGGGGAGAAGAAGCAGGCCCTAAGAACAGTCAGTTCCCCCCCTCTGGCGCTCCTACCTCCCCACTCAGGTGCCTTACTCCTGACTACCTCAGTTCACTCAAAATGGCTGTCGCACCTCACCTCTATATATAGCCTGGGCCCTGACTGGCTAGAGTGGCCCAGAAGGTTCTGGAACTCCTCATGCCAGCCTATGGCCCAGGTTCTAAGGTGACAGTTTAGGCCACCATTTTGTGGTGGAGCTCTCTCCCTCCCTCCATTTTAGGGAAGCGCCTTGCACCACACCATCAATTAGTGATGATGGGGCACCCAGAGCCTCTAAGTGAACACCATAAAAAAAACTAGTGGACAGAAAAATGAGAGGGTAAAGGAAGAAAAAATGAGGAGGGGACAGCCAAAGGGCTGGCAGGTCTAACACTGATGTCCTAAAATTAAAGAGGTAATGGCATGCTGTCCACCTCAGACACTCCCCAACCCCTCCCCCCATCACCACCACTGCTCCAAGGCCAAGTAAAAATCAGCCTTATTTTATGATCCCTGAATGGGCAATGATAGGCGTTGTTTTCCCCCCGCAGCCGCCTCCTGTTAACAAAAGAAATGGAGCAAGTCTACAAACACGGCGTGTGCTTTCAGATGTTTCTGAAAAGCACACATGTTTGTAGACTTGCTGTATCCTTTTGTTAATAAAGGGCGGCTGCGGGGTGATTGTGTGCTTTTGAGAAAGTGTTTGTGTTAATTGCAGTGCATGAGGCGCTGCAATTAACATGAACACTTTCACAAAGGCACACAATCACCCTGCAGACGCTCTCTATTAACAAAAGGAATGCAGCAAGTGCAGTAGCCACTTTCTGCTGAATCAATGCCCCTCCTCTCCTTACCTGCACGGTCTCTCGCAGGATGTATGCTTGATACAAGACTCTGCTCACTCTGGGAAACAGTGCACTGCACCCTTCCCATGGGGCTAACCTGCACCTACCTTAGGGGTAACTTACATGTAATAAAAGGGTAGGTTCAAGCCTGGCAAGTGGGTGCACTGGTCAGGTCGACATGGCAGTTTAAAACTGCACTCACAGACACTGCAGTGGCAGGTATGAGACAGATTTGCAGGGCTAATCATGTGGGTGGCACAATCAATGCTGCATGCCCACTAGTAGAATTTGATTTACAGGCCTGAAGCACCCCTGGTGCTCTTTACTAGGGACTTATTAGTAAATCAAATATGCTAACCATGGAAAAACCAATCCCCAATACAAATTACACAGGGAGCACTTGCACTTTAGCACTGGTCAGCAGTGGTAAAGGGCCCATAATCCTAAAACCATCAAAAACAAAATGCAGCACACGGTCAAAAACAGGAGGTCAGAAGCAAAAAACAGGGGAAATCATGCCAAAAGATGCCAGGTCTACCAGCTTTCTACACTAGTTCTCTCCAAGAAGGCTGAGATTCTTAGTCATTCACTACAGCTACAACAGTGGAAAGTGTATCCCTCCCCACTATTGAGACAGTATTGCTGTTAAAGGGGACAACATTTCTTAAATGAGATTTGAGGAACTTAAATCAGAATAGGATACACATAAATTCCATAAGGTTAACAGCGGGTTGTGTTTCAATTAATTCTTCTACTGTTTTCTCTTGCCATAGCAGCCAGCATTTTTCAAGGGATGATGTCAAGTTTAATATTTTTCCACAATGACTTTCTTGTTTTCAGAGAAAACAATGGATGAGAACAACGTGGCTCTCAAACAAGTGCTAAACTTACTAAAGAAAGGCGGAAGTGACATTACCAGTGGTAAATGGAGGTTTCTTTAGAAGTAGGTTCAGTTTTTGGGATAAACGCTTTGAGCTGACAGAGCAGCTTTATTTAAGGCAATATGTCTTGGGCATAGACCATTTGATAAAATACAGCTGAGGTGATTTATGTCCTCAAAGAGTATTTAGCAAAATCTGTCCAAAACTTTGCGAAAAGACTGAGTCTACAAGGGTACTTTTGAGAAAGAGTAAGTCATTTGAGTAGGGTGAAGATGTTCATCAAGAGTGAGGTTGTCAAAGAACAAAATTGACAGTTGATGCCAATGCCCAGTGCAGTCTTCCAGATACACAGTCATTTAGAAAAATGGTAGCCTTTGCTTCCCGTACCCTCACTATTGCAGAAATGAATTATTCTGTGACAGAAGAGGAAGCGTTAATTCCAGCCTGGGTGATAGAAATGGGGGTCTCTAGTTGGCAAGGGTTTGCACCTTTGGCCAAATAGGGATCCTTCTTTATAGTCAGGATAAGGGAGTTACACTCCTAAAATAACCCCTGCTCACCCCCCCCCCCGTGATAGCTTTGCACGAGCAGTCAGGCTTATCTTAGAGTGTAAAGTATTTGCACATAGCCAACAGTAATACAGTGTAAGCACTGCAAAAGGACACCACGCCAATATTTTTATATACTTAAGTCAAGACCAAAAACAATAAAAATCCACAATACAGTACTTAAAATTCTTCAGTTATCAAAATATGCTTGAAAAATAGTTCTTTGATGTCGATAGCTCCGTCCGGGGCTATCACGGCGTCGTGGGCAAACAAATCCAAACAGTTCTGGCTGACAGCGGCGTTGCGGACCAGCTGCGGTGTCAGGAAGACCCGCAAACCGTCCCTTTTAGAAATGCAGGGCGTTGGCGACCTCTCGTTGAGCTTCTGAAAGCACGCCTTTTGCAGGCGTCGTTCCGGAAGTCGGTGCAGGAGTCATCGGGACCCTTGGAAGTCACACGCGTTACCGATTGAACTCCTCTCTGTTTAAGTCAGGAACGCTGGCGTCGGGTGCTGCGGTGCAAAGTGCAGTGGTGCGGCGTGTGGTGCCCTCAGGTCGCGGTGCAAGCAGAGGCTCTGTGGCAGCATCAAATGGTGTCATCGGTGAGACCAGGGTCACGGTGCGAAGTGAATGCGGTGCTCGTTGCAGTGCTGGCAGGTAGAGGTGCAAGCAGCTGCGCCATCGTTGCTGAAGCGCTGTCGTCGGCTGACGAACTGGAGTCGATGGCACCGGCGTCGGTAAGCCAAGGCGTGGTGCGGGATGAGGGCGGTGCGTCGTGTAACATTACCTGCGGTGCCGTCGAACCACGGTGCAAGCAGCGGCGTCTATTTCAGCATGGAGCGGCATCGTCGGGGAGGCCAAGGCGTCGTCGTGATGCGAGACAGTGCGGTGCCCACAGGTCGCGGTGCGAGCAGCAGCTCGGTGGCGGCATCAGCAGGTGTCGTCGGTGAGACCAGGGTCGCAGTGCGGTGGTGCCCTCTGCGGTGCCGTCAGGACACAGAGTCGGCAGCGTCGTCGTCGACGGGTTGCTTTTTCCTCTGTTGCAGCACAAAACACACAGTTCCCAGTGCTGAGGGCAAAAGAGCTTGAAGTCTTTGCTGTTCCTGAGACTTCTTGAACAGGGGCAAGCTCTACCTCAAGCCCTTGGAGAAACCTCTCAAAAGTAGATTGCAGAAAGTCCAGTCCTTTCACTGCCCAAGACTGAAGCAGCCACTGCAGGCCAACACAGCAAAGTGGTAGTTCCTCCTCACAGCTTCTCCAGCTCTTCTTCTTGGCAGTCTTCTTGGTCCAAAAGAGTTCTAAAGTTCAGGGGTCTGAGCCCCAATATTTATATCCCAAAATCCTTTGATCTCTTTGGGAGAGAGTGTCTGTGTCCAGCCAGAACCTGTTCTGCCTTCTCTGGTGTGGCTTCCTGTCAGGAGGTGGAGACGGCATTGTCAGAGGCAGACCAGGCCCATTCACGTGCAAGGAAATCTCCTCCCCCTACTCAAAATGTAGCCCAGGTCCATTCAGCCCTTTCCTGACCCACCTAAATTATCCGGAGACACTCCTGCTCCTCAGCCCCTGTCCCTCCAAAACCCAGACAGCCAATCCACAGCAGAGGCACACTGGATGATTAGGCAAGAAAATACCTACTTTCTAAAATTGGTATTTTCAAACACAATGTAGAAATCACCTTCACTGAATGATGTATCTTTAGATTCTGAGTTCAGGTATACTAAACTTTATTTTCCTACCTAGTTCCCAGGGCTAGTTATGTTTATAAGATGTTATAGTTGCTAGTGTGTGTATGTGAGAGAACGGTCCTGAGGCGGAAGCCGGGACTTGAAGCTTCGTTATACTGCTGTATTTGTACTTGTTTTACAACGCCCTCACAGAACCTGCTGTTCGATTTTAAAAGCACTTGTTTCCATTGTTTTACATTGCACATCTTAAAAAGCCCTGATAGAATTTGCCGCTTGATTTTAAAAAGCGCTACTTTCTACTATTTTAACTGCACATCTTGCACACTCTGGGCTCGAACCCGAGATTAGTCGCCGTTGTCCCGCCCTCTTCAGTCAGGAGCTGGGCGAGCAGACTAGTGCTCCGCCCCTCCCGACCCGATCTGATTAAAACCCCGCCTAAACACATCACCGCTGATTGCTAGTGTGTGTATGTGAGAGAACGGTCCTGAGGCGGAAGCCGGGACTTGAAGCTTCGTTATACTGCTGTATTTGTACTTGTTTTACAACGCCCTCACAGAACCTGCTGCTCGATTTTAAAAGCACTTGTTTCCATTGTTTTACATTGCACATCTTAAAAAGCCCTGATAGAATTTGCCGCTTGATTTTAAAAAGCGCTACTTTCTACTATTTTAACTTTGTACATCTTGCACACTCTGGGCTCGAACCCGAGATTAGTCGCCGTTGTCCCGCCCTCTTCAGTGAGGAGCTGGGCGAGCAGACTAGTGCTCCGCCCCTCCTGACTCGCTTTACATAAAATGACATCCTTCCCTAGGAAGCGCAGCGGACGAGCGCAGCGGGCGCGCCGGCGGCGCGCCCGTCTGCGCCCGTCCGCGCCGGACCCGCGCCCAGAGCCAAGAACCCTGGTCCGGGGTCATGGAGAGACGTGAGTCGTCACTCCTACAGCCGTAACACACTACTTGCCCTACGGGGCAATGGCAAGAGCCCGGGCTGCGTTACCTTGGAAATGCGGGAAGATCAGCTGCCCCTCCCCAATCTCTGCACAAATTGCAAGCAGGCTCTCCCTAAGCTACGTTGGCAAACTAGTAAAATTCCCACGGCCTTATTTAAGCCCAGGAAGAGGAAAGAACATACTGCAGTTAAATGCCTGTTACTAAACGCCAGATCGCTGGTGAAACACAGTATAGAACTAGCGGACCTAATACTGGAAACTAAAGCTCTGATAACATTCGTAACGGAATCCTGGACTGATGCAGCCTCAGGTCCAGATATTGTCAAAGCTACCCCTCTTGAGTAAGAGTGCTTTGTCCAGAACAGAGAAAAAAAGAGAGGAGGAGGACTTGCCATAATCTACCATAATTCGGTCAGAGGATCCTTCCAGCCTGGCACCACCGACCTTTTCGAAGCACTCGTTTATAATTTCACCTTATCTGATCACCATACCCTCAAGGGCGGCCTTATGTATTGGCCCCCCGGGCCCAAAGCCCCGTTTCTCCCAGCACTCAGTAGCCTGTTAGAAGAAGCGGTCCGCTTTCGACCTTGTCCCTCGCTCTAATCTCTGGACGGTTCTAAACAAGCAGGGTCTCCCTAGCGATCTACTGTCTTTAATAATGAGGCTACATGAATCTAACTATGCCAGAATTCAGTGGGGAGGACTTGGTTCGGTAACCACGGACTTCCCGGTTGAAAGGGGAGTCCGGCAGGGATGTTCGATGGCTCCCGTCCTTTTCACCTTATACATCAATGATGTGGTAGTCCGTATGACCTCTGCACAAGTGGACGCTCCCTTTTTAGCTGGGATAAAAACTCCTATTTTAATGTTTGCTGATGACACGCTCATCCTATCTAAAACCCCGAGTGGTCTGCAGCGTGCCTTATCTATTTTTGACCAATTCTGTGGGGAGTATGGATTAGAACTTAACACTGCCAAAACAAAGCTTATGATATTTAACCCTCATCGTAGCTTTAAATCAAAAATTATCCTAAATGATCGCTCGCTAGAAGTAGTGAATACTTTTACATACCTGGGTATGCACATTTCTAGCGAGATGAATTGGCGACATCATGTTGACATTGCTACACTCAGACATAGGCAATTGGCAGGTACCATTTCCTCAGAGCACAGAAAATCATTGACCAAACCTGTAAAACCTGCTCTACAGGTTTATGAAGCAAAAGCTCTAGGCTCCGCTTTATATGGTGCTGAGCTCTGGGGCTTTGAGAAGGTTGTTGCACTCCAATCTTCAGAAAACAAATTTCTTAGGGCAATAACAGGACTCCCTAAAAGTACTCCATTGGTGCCCCTCAAATATGATTTGGGCAGAAAAGCAATTTCAGACATGGTACAACTGCGCCCGATTTTGTATTGGCGCAGGTTATGGACGACTCCTGTTCTTTCCCATTATGTAGATGGTTTCTTAGACATCATAAGGTCTGATGTTCATCACAAAATAGAATGGTTAAAGGCACTTAGGACATCCCTGTATGAGCTTGGCTTGCGCTCACTCTGGGATGATCCTGCGAGAGCCAGCTTTCCATCCAAAAGTATTCTAAAGAACATCTATTGGGAGCTGGTTGCTCGACGGAATTGGAATAGTATGAGTGCTGGTTCTATGACTTCAGATTTTATAGAGGCAAAGATGTATCCTTGTCTGGAACCATACTGGGATATTATAACAAGGCCCTTAGAAAGAAAGCTTTTTTTTCAACTTAGAGTAGGTGCACTTCCCCTTAAAGTTTTGACATCTAAGTGGGAAGGGGGTTCTGGCGATGGATGTCCTGTATGTGGCTCAGGTAAAGAAACCATTGGTCATTTTTTATTTGTTTGCAAGCTTTACGCAGTCCCTAGGTGTAACTGGTTGACCCCGATGTGTAAAAATGTAGGTACAACCAGTGGTACCGTGGCCCTGCGTATTATACGAACTAATACTTTGCCATGGATATCTGTAGCCACTGCAAAATATCTAGGCTGGGCGTGGTCAATCAGACAGAGACTGCTAGTCGTTTGACTATTCTCACGATTCAGGAGAGACTGCTAGTCTTTTGATTATTCTCTCCTATGTTTTATGTCATTTTCTCTGCTATATTTAATTGGTTTTTAAATATCCCTATTTTATCATTTAGTTGAGTTTTAAAAACTTTTTATTTACCGCCAAATTTCAACATGCCGCGGGGTTATGCTTATGATAAAAATTTCATGTGTATGCTTCGTATCTGATCCTTTGATCACAGTTTAATACTTTTTTAACTATGTATGTAATTGTCTATGCAAATGTATTTTTTTTTTTTTTTGCTTTTATGAATGATATTCGAATAAAGCATACTTTGACTGTTAGAAGAAGCGGTCTGCGCCAAGACGTTTACACTGTTGGGAGATTTCAACTTTCACCTGGAGTGTGACTCAGACCCTGACACGCGGGATCTCACAGAACTGATGCACGGGGTTGAGCTAAAGCAAAGGGTCAGTGGCCCGACTCACAGAGCAGGACACACCCTAGATGGGATTTTTTCTAACCATCCCTATCTAGAAGTCACGGCAGTTCGACCGGTCTCCTGGTCTGACCACGCGGCAGTTCAATTTGAAATTAGCCTGGCCCCGCCTCCCAGACCAAGTAAGGTCAAGAACCCGCCCAGAATGATCAGGAAGTGGAAAAACATAGAAGGGGAGGCTCTTGAGGGCTTGCTAAGAACCTCTATGGGGCCCCTTCCAGTCAATGTGGAAGACGCAGCTACTACATACACGAACTGGCTGGAGGCAGCTTGCCTCAACTTAGCCCCTCCTAAAACGTATCATTCCACACGCTCTAGTCCTTCGGCTCCCTGGTTCTCTGAACAAATCAGAGATCATAAAGTGCTTTGTAAAAAGTTGGAAAGAGTCTGGCGAAAAAACTATAAAGAGAAGGACAGAAAGCCTCTCATCGCAGAGCTGAAAATATACAAACACGCGATCCAAGAGGCCAAACACGCGTTTTATACTAAACGCATCAAGGATGCAAGTAATTCCTCCAAGGAACTATTTCGCATAGTATCTTCCCTGGCTGCCCTCAAACCAGTAGAGATACCACCTAGTCACAAATTATGCGAAGATCTGGCTAAATTCTTCCAGGAAAAGGTAGAAAGAATTTTCCTCCCGCTAGACATTCAAGCAAAGATCGCCGCTCCAGAAACTAACCCAGAGGCAGGCAGTAACAAAGTGATGTTACTCAACTTCTCCCCCATTAGGGAGGAGGAGGTGGGGAACCGACTACAAAGGATAAAATCTGGCTCCCCTAATGACCCCTGTCCGGCCATGGTAGCCAAACTAGCCCCCTTGGCCATGGCCGCAGGTCTTACTCCACTGTTCAATGCTATGTTGGATAGCAGGGAGTTTCCCTCGCGCTGGAAACAAGCCTCCATTCTACCCCTGCTGAAGAAACCTAATCTAGATGTGACAGATCTGAATAACTTTCGGCCAATTGCTAGGCTGCCCCTTCCGGCGAAAGTCATGGAGGGCATCTTAAACACACAGCTGTGTGCCTTCTTGGGGGCAGGCCAGAGCCTGGATCCATCTCAGCATGGATTCTGGGCGGGACACAGCACCGAATCTGCACTGATTAAATCAGCAGAGGACGTGAGAACAGTGATGGATGCAGGGGGCAGAGCTGCCCTCATCTTGCTGGATCTGTCCGCGGCCTTTGATACGGTCCACCATAAGATACTTGTGGACCGGCTAAGGGCCAGCGGGATTCAAGGAAAGGCGCTTAAAATCCTGCATGCCTTCCTTTCCAGCAGGACGCAGAAGGTGGCTCTGGGGGACTTCGAATCAGACCCTTTTGTGCTCCTCTGCGGAGTCCCTCAGGGGTCCTCCCTGAGTCCTACTCTTTTTAATGTGTACGTCTCCACCTTGGCACCAATTATCAGATCCTTTGGCTTCAACTTAACATCGTACGCAGATGACACTCAGATAGTGGTGTCACTGCTACCGGGGGAAACCGATAGCACAGCAGATAGGTTCAGAGGCTGCATGCGGGAAGTCAGCAACTGGATGGCAGAAAATTGCCTCAAGTTGAATTCAGCTAAAACTGAAGTGTTGCTGTTTGGGTCCAGAGACAACTTCTGGTCCCCACGTTGGTGGCCGGAGGAAATGGGTACCCCCCCATCTCCGGTCCCGAAGGTCAAAAACCTGGGTGTACTGAAGACTCACTGTCCTTCAGGCCTCAAATGAATGCGCTTACCTCAGCAACCCACTACATATTAAAAACCATATTAAAAACCATCCGGAAAATCCTGCCGTTTCTTGCTGACGAGCACAAGAAGACAGTGGTTACAGGACTGGTGATGTCCCGACTGGACTACTGTAACAGCCTATTGCTGAATGCCCAACAGGGGCTTCTTAATAAGCTCCAAATTCTTGGTGATCACAGGCACACCTAAATTTGCCTCGGTATCATGGGACCTGGTGAAGCTACACTGGCTACCAGTTCGTAAAATAATCATTTTTAAATCTCTATGCGTAACTTTTAAGGCTCTGAATGGCCTAGGGCCCCACGGTATGACCCGATTTTTCCAATGGCACAGACCGACAAGATCGCTGAGGTCAGCTGAGCAGGGACTGGTAGTTGTCCCCAGAGTCAGGAAAGCTCGTGGGGGGGGAAGGAGCTTTTTCCTGGGTGCAGCAAAGGCATGGAACGCACTGCCGCTGAACCTCAGACAAATGCCGGACCTCCTTTCCTTTAGGAGAGCGTTGAAGACGTGGCTCTTCACACACTAATCCCTCTGCCCATACACACTTCTGCCAATCAGCGCCAGGACACCTCCGGGTAACAGTGCGCTATAAAAATGTGAGAAATAAATAAATAAATAATAAATAAATAAACAAACTCCCCATTCTGTCCTATGGGGAACAGATAGCCTTGCAATAGTGAAAAACGAAATTTACAGTCATTCACTTGCCACACACACCAGGACATGTTCTACCTTTCACATACAGTGCACCCTGCCTACAGGGGTACCTTGGGCCTACCTTAGGGGTGACTGACATGTACGAAAAGGGAATGATAGGGCCTGGCATGTGGGTGCACTTGCCAAGTCGACATGGCAGTACCAGATCGCATACAGGCTCTGCAATGGCAGGCCAGAGTTACATCTACTGGCTGTTTGGGTGGGTGGCACAATCCAGTGCTGCAGCCCACCAACAGCATTTGATTTACAGGCCCTGGCACAAGCAGTGCACTTTACTAGGGACTGACACATAAATCAAGCAGGGCAATCATGGAAACACCAATCCACAACACATTTTACCACAGGAGCACTTGCACTTTACCACTGATCAGCAGTGAGAAAAGTGCACAGAAACACTAAGCCAGCACAAACTGAGTCAAAACCGGGAGATCAAAAAGCAAAAACTCAGGGGAAACCCGCCAAAAGATGCCAAGTATAACACTGGGAAACTGACATTTGAGAACATACATATGGAGAATAATGTATTGTGGACACATCATTAGCCTTTTTATTTCTTTTAATTTTTATAATAATTCTTTATTATAATTTTTACCACATATATTACATAACCTAGATATAAGAATGAATAAAGCTGTCACCTAAAGAATTGACCCCCTCCCCCACCCCAGACACCCACCCCCCAACCCCACCCAGAGTGATCCCTGACACTTAACAAGAATACCAAAGGAGATTGTGATGGTTTTTCGGCCGCAACGGACCTTCCCAACATGGCGGGCAGCAGGACCCAAACCGGAAATGGCCCGCGCGGTCCGCAACTCAGCTGCCAGCAATTGGGAGACCCGCGGAAGAGAAGAAAAACGCGCTTCCGAAATCAAACGTGTCGCGGGCGGAGGAAACGGAGCATAGTGGCGAGATCAACGCGGACCCTAGCCAGAAGGAGGAACACCTGCTACTGAGGACGGAGGGAGAGGAGAGACTGCCGGAACCAGAAGAGGAGCCCGAAAGAGACTACCTCTCTAGGAGCAGGGCCCTCGAGTCCGGTACTCCAGCCAGCGAAGGCTCCCCTTCCCACGGCCCAGGAGGGTCGGGGGTCCAGGCAAGTGCCGGGCTCTTTTTGGTTTCGGGGTTGGTGGGAGGGAATACGGGGCACCACAAACTAAGACACAGCACTGCTTTTCCTCACTTAGACACTTCACAGCTAGGACCCGGTGGCAGTAGCACAAACCTCCCCCCGAACCCTGCTATCTGAGAAAGTCATATAATATACAATATAAACTCTAATATTTGTAAACAAAGATGCATAAAAGTAATACCTGTGCTACCTATTAAATTAATTTATTGCTTTCCTGTCGCCCAATGCCTCCACCTTGGATATCTTTGGACCATCTAATTAGGGGGGCCCACATTTCCGTACCCTTTTCTCTTGCTCTACACCCCTTTCTAGCATATACTGCTGTCTCTACCCTGTATACTGCCAAAAATCTACCTAGCCACTGTTGACCTGTAGGTGGAACTCAATCAAGCCAATGAGTGGCTAAACAAAGTCTAAATACTGTCATAGCAATGAACAGAAAGGTCTGTACCCGGACCGGAAGCAGAGGACTACTCACTCCAAGTACAATCAACTGTGGTGACAGATCTACTCTCTGTTCCAAGTGAGATTCCAAAATAGTGCCAACACCCCTTTTAATTGTGACCAAGTCGGGGAAGAAGCAAACATATGTACAATGTCTGCAGCTGGACAACCGCAACGTGGACATGTTGACCCCGGTACTCTTTCCCATTTTGTAATCTTCTCTGGGGTTATATAGAGATTAAACCAGGTTTTAAAACATTGCAGCTGTAGGTTGGCGGCAATACATGAAGTTTGGGCCATATAAAGTGAATCTTCCGCTTCGCCCCTCCCCACCGGTAATCGTTCATGCCAGCGGTCACAGTGTTTAGATAAGTCATACGGCATCATCTCATTCATTTTTTTATAGATCCTTCCAAGTGTACCTTACCCTTTAAGCAAAATTTTAACCAACGTCACCCGAGCAAAGCTGCTACTGCCACCTGTCTCCCTCACTAGAAAATCTCTTATCTGGAGATATTGAAAAAATTGTCTGTTATGGACCCCAAAAGTCTCCTTAATCGTGTCAAAAGCGATCACTTCTTTCTCATCCATAACATCACCAACCATCCTGCCACCTTTGTTGTACCAGTTTTTCATATGTCCATCATTAAAAATACTAGGGAGTGACTCATAGCTATGCAATGGGATATAGCATTAATGAGACCCAGACCAAGCTTTTTCCGAACAGAAGTCCAGATTTTAAAAGCACAGGTCAACGTCTTAAACTTCACCCTTTTGTAATAATTAAAATCCGTATGTTGCAAGAGACAGCCACTAGCCCTTGCCCCTTTTAGTAATTCATAAATTGAGGCAGGGGCCGCCACCTGTAGCTGAACTGATTCAGCCCTAAGTAAACTACCCATTTTGTGTAATATTGCGGCCCAGTGATGTAACTGGAGGTTGGGTACCGCCCATCCTCCTTTATCTCTAGGTAAAGAAATTTCAGCGTCCTCCGAGGGCAACATTTAGCCCAGAGAAATTTAGTAAGCATCTGATTGATAGATTTAAACCAGACGTTATTGATAGTCAAAGGAATTGCCCTAAAGAGGTATAGAATTTTTGGCAAAAATAACATCTTAATGACATTGCATCTCCCCACCAACGTAAGCTTGAGATTGTCTATTCGATTAAGATCTGCTTTAAATTTTTGAAGTAATGGGTCTAGATTAGTTGCCACAATTTTTGATACATCTGCCATTATTTCGACCCCGAGATATGTTGCCTTCCGTACGACCCGAGGGTAATTAATCTGGAGTCCCTTGCCAACAACAACGAGAGTTTTGTTGGAGTTCAGTCGATAGCCCGATATATGTCTGAAAATTCGAGCTTCTTTTTCAAGTTCTACTAGTGCGCAAAATGGGTTTGGGGTCTCAATTGCTAAGTCATCGGCATACACCAGGATCTTAGTGCTCCCCCCATTACTATGTATTGCTAAGATCTGGTTATTATCTATGATTTTCCTAACTAAAGAGTCTATGTACAAAGCAAATAGTAGGGGGGAGCATCTACATCCCTGACGAGTCCCCCTGCTAATTAAGACAGGATCTGACAATTCCCCCATTATTGCTACTCTGGCCACCGGGTTGCTGTACATTATTGCGATGGCCTTGATAAAGCCTTCGCCTAGCCCTCTACTCTCAAGTGTTGCCCACAGGAAAGGCCAGGAGGCCCTATCAAAGGCTTTCTCCGCATTAAGCAGGATTAGCCAGATAGGGTCTCCAGTAATCCCTGCAGCATCAAAGAGAGAAATCGCCCTTTGAGCATGATCAATAGTGTCCGGCCGGGGACAAACCCATGTTGAGTTGGTGAGACCAGTTTCTTAATCACAGCCGCTAGCCGGTTTGCTAAGATCTTGGCATATACCTTAGCGTCACTATTGATTAACGTGATGGGTCGATAATACCCCAACACCTTAACCGATTTCCTTTTTTTGGGAAAGACCACAATTTCGTCCGAGCCCCATGAGTCGGGTGCCCCCGACAAGATTGGGCCTCTAAAAAGACTTCGACCATTAATTTCAGTAGGCAGGGAGCCAGTTTTTTTTTATAGAATTCCCCTGGGATGGAGTCAGTACCTACCGCCTTCCCATTTACCAAGGAGCTGATGGCACCGGCAACTTCTTCTGCGGTAATGGGTACCTCCAGCGCCTCTCTTTCTTCCCATGATAACTTTTCCTCTGGGAGTCCTGCAAAATAATCCTGAATTTCCTCTTTGCTACCGTTGGTTTCCTCAGTATACAACTGTTGATAGAATCACTGAAAGGCAGCCCGTATATCAGAAGGCTCTGAGACTAACCCATCCTGAGGATCCTCAATTTCAAGTATTCCCCCCTGTGTCACCCGTTGTCTAGTGCGCACCGCTATCAAGTGTCCCACTCTCTCACTGCATTCATACATTTTAGATCGCCAGGCTGCATATTTCCCTTCCGCTTTACTTGCCGATACCTTTAGAATTTTAGACTTCGCTAATGCCACCTGTGTTCGTGCCAGCCCCACATCCCCCCACTCATAATTACATCTACTAGTTGTGTCTCTGCCTCGCCCAGCTTTCTTTAGAGTTCCTGTGTGTACTGTTTACCCTGCTTCTGGGACCTCCAGCCATACCTTGATGTTTCCCCTCTAATCCCCGCTTTCAGAGCATTCCATACCACTTCCACCCGTGTACTATCCCTATTCTCAGATATGAATCTGGGATCCATATTCTCATATGTGCAATGTAATCCTCATCGTAAAGGAGTGCTCTGTCAAAAGTCCATCGTGGTACCGCCAGCTTTGACGATTGAAATGAAATCTTAAGGACTAGCGGGTTGTGATCAGACATTACGCGTGGAAATTTAGAAATCCGACAGTTTCTCGAAAGTCCCTGAGACACAAAAAAATAGTCTAGCCTAGCGTGTGACTGATGTGGGGTGGAAAAAAAAGGTATAGCCAAAGTTTTGGGGTTCTTGCGAAGCCCAAACCTCAATGAGTCCATGCGTCGTGCATAAATGGACCAAAGATTTAAAAACTTTAGGTTTACGGCCACTATATAAACTAGGCCCTAACTTGACATTATTGGCACTCGTATTTATATTAAAATCGCCACAGATAATTAAAGGCAGCGGCCATCCAACAAGTTCCATATTTAACCAATTACAAAGGGCAGGATTGTCCAACACTGAACCATAGACCGAGCACAACGTGCAAGAAAAATTATCCGCATTACATTGAGTGATAACCCATCTGCCAAAGTGATCAGCTTTGGAGTGTGGGAAACTGAACGTTTTTCTGCTGGCCATAATAGCAACCCCTTTTGTGCATGTGCCTTGGGTTGTAATGGAAACTAGCTGATATCCTGCTAATTCAGCTGTCTAATGTCTCCCAGCTTCGATGTGTGTCTCTTGCAAACATACTATGTCCGCCTTTAAATACTGAATATCCTCATTCACCCTGCGCTTTTTTTGAGGATTCTTTAATCCACAAATGTTGACAGATGCGATTCTTAGCTTACCCCTTCCTATTTGTCATAATTAACAATTTACATAAAGACCTCACTACTATCAGTGCCATTACATAGGAATCCACTAATTGGACCAGCCTTCCACCTGAAACCTAACCCCGTCCCCTCCACCTCCTCCCCTGCCTCTAGGCAAAAAAGGTCCAAGGACCCTTGTGATGCCTCCTGCATGATACTGCTTCCCCCCACCACCCATCAAGATCCCCCCCCCAAAGAAACCAGCAAGAGAAAAAAAAGAGAAAAACAGTGTGAATATTTGTCCAGGTTCTTCAGCCCTCAGGATCATTCTGATTTGGGATCCCTGATATTTCTCGTAAGAAAATCCTGTGCTTGAATTTCAGAGGAAAAAACCCTTGTATTTCCCAGCTGAATGACTTTGAGCCGAGCAGGGCTCAATAAATACACCTCACAGCCGATCTTGTGAAAGGGGGTCATTAGTTGTCGTAGCCTCCACGTCCTTTCCACCGTAGTGTGGCAGAAGTCAGGCCTGACACAAAAGGAGTGCCCCTCAGCCGAACACCTTGATTCAGGTCGCGCCTTATCAAAGACTGCTTGTCGCAGGACAAAGTTGACAAAACAAATGAGTATAGCCCTAGGTTTGTCATTCACGTCATTCTGCCCCTTCCTTTTTTTAAGCATGAGTGGAAAACGATGTACCCGCTGCACCTCTGTGTCCCAATCCCAATGCGCTAGCTCGGGGAAACCGCCCTTTAACAGGCGCAGCACAAATCGTCTGTCTTCTCCTTCCGCTTTTTCCGGTATACCCAAAAGCCTTAGGTTATTACGCCTCTGGCGATTTTCAGTCTCCGAGCTTCCACATGACATCAGTCATCCGTGTTTCGTTTGCTGTAGCTTGTTGGACGGAGCTATCAACTCCTGCCTCCAATGCCACAACTCGCTCTTCCAGCAACGTTGTTCTTTCGGCGACTTCTATGCATGTTTTATTTACTTTTCTAATAGCCCCTTATAGCATCTTCGTTGCATGGTGGGCCCTCTTATCTTCCTGCCTAGCCTCAGTCTGGATCTGTTTGAGAGTGGAATATATGAAACCCATTGAGGGAGGTGTCTCCACCGCAGACATTGGTTGAGAGAGCATATTATTTTCCCCTAGTGCGATATCATCCGCTGCCAATCCTTCATCCTCGATTCCAAAATGTTTAGTGGAGTAATCCCATTTTAATTGGCTTGATTGGCTATTGTCTGATTCAGAATGCCTGGACTCACGGGCCTTTCTGCATTTATTTCTATTTCTCCGTGTCTGAGAGGAGAGACACTTTTGCGTGCTGGGATTAGAAAGTGAGCTATCTGAGTCCATCTTGGAGTCCTCCAGCACTGATGCCTCCTTCTCGCTGACATTCGATAGCTCAGAGTCTTCATTGAGGGAAAATAATTTCCCCCCCCTTCTGGAGTCCCCCAAATCTTATGTTGTAGCTGAGAAAGTTTAGGGTTGGCAGGCAAGTCTTCATTAATAGCCAGCTCCTTATACTCCTGTTTATCTGCCATGATATTACAGGCAGGACCCTCTGATCCCCCCTGTGGTGGCTCCCCTTGACCCAAACATACAGATGCATGAGGCGCCAGTCCCGTACTTAGTGTCCAGGGGTGAAAGGCTGCTGCCACTCGCGACCTGTACCAGTGCAGTTTCAGCATTAGCATCATCGATGGCGTCTCCCTTCTCTTGCACTCGCCCACAGCCAGAAAACATGTCCCGCCTCCACACTGCTGATCTTTGCTTTTCAGTTTCCCCAGCGCCGCCTCCTTGTTTCCTGTAGTTGCGGGAGTAGCGTCTCCAGCTTTCATCCCGATCGGCGACTTCCGGGCTGCCACACTGGGTCCCCACGGCTCCGACACCGTTTCCAATGGGGCCACACTCTACGTGGTCCCGAAGTGGCTTAGGTTGTTTAGGTAGCATGTCGCTGCGCTGAAGCCGGCGTCTGCCGTAGCTCCTGCTGGAGAGGATCTTCAGAACTGCCCGGATCACCAGGTGAGCGAGTTCTGAGATTCCCGAGCGCGTTCTTCCGAGCTGTCGTTTCCAGCAATGCGTTCTGTAGAGGATGGACATCTAAAGTACATAAGCCAAGACTCTTATCACAAATTCCATGGAGCCATAGATGGGTGGTTTACCGCAGCACCTCACGCAGCCGCCATCTTGCACCACAGCATTAGCCTTTTCCTGATGTGTTGCAACCTGGAGGGTGCTGTTACATTTTGTGCAAGATGACCAGGCTTGCCGCTAGACTTCAGGATTTCATGTTTTCTGTGGAACACTTAGCAGGATACTAAAACTAACTAACCGATTACCCCTCAAGATTAGTAGTTAGTTGGGAGATCATAGAGGAAGGTGGTGCCACATTAGGTGAATTGGATTTTGCTGTGGCAAGCGTGCAGGAGGCATTGCAGAGTTGTTGTGGTGCTTCTCAGTGGGGGCCAGTGGAGAAAAGTTAATGGCGACTAAAGTGTGCAGGAAGAAGGGCAGAAATTGATGAAAATGGGTTGTATGAGACAGATGTGTAAGTGTTGCAATGTGGCTTCACTTGAGAGTGTTGGAAGAATTCCATAAATAGGTTCCTTCTTATTAGCATACCAGTCCATGCCGGATCTCCACAGCACCAGGCTAGGGGCCTGGGCAACTTCAAACGCCGTGCAGTGTCTCTTAGCCAAAATACGTTTCTAGACCGACCAGCGTTCGGTCGCTCTTGTGCCCCCAAACCTTTCCAGAACCCTCAAAAGAGCCATTTTTGGTGTCAGTGTAACAGTTCTATCCAAACCCCTAGAGAAAGTACTATTTGATTAGAATACCAGGTGATCAGTGGACAACAACACACTGTTTGAAATAAATCAGCCTCAGGAGAAGAGCATTGGAAGCAGCAAGGGTCAGACAGGAGACCAGTATGCCTCAGCCTTTGAGGTGTCCTCTACGTGGAGTGTAGATAGCGTAGTTGAAGGAGTCTGAGCTGCACAGAGATGACAAACTACAGAGGACCCAGACATGCCATCCATCATTCCACGTCCTCTAAGTCCCCAACCCATCCATAAACACTAGAGTTGGCCTTGCGTCGCATTGCAAACCAAGGAGCAATAAAGTTGGAAGTTCCTCCCCTCTACCTAAGTTGCCCATAAATAGTCTAGCCTCCTCGGACTTTATTCAGGTAAACCCGTCAGGTGTGTCTTGTAACGTCCGAGAATATGGCTCTATTGCATAGATCTATGAAATTGGGTACGAGAGAGCTGGAAGTAGGTTTGCATATCTGAGAAGGATCACATGTGAGTGCCTGTCCAAACGTTACCCAATACTGTAATTCCAAACCGGTGCCACTGCCGAAATCCCTCCTACTGTCCTGTATGGCCCAGCCAGCGTCGTCGCCAGAGATTTGCTGGGTCAGTTTCCTGTCCCAGCCGAAGAATCTTTTGGCGGCTTGCTGTTCAAGGAAAATCATCCTATAGTGAGTTCAGGAATATGAAAAGGAACAAGTCTATCATAAAAATATTGTATTACACCATCAAAACCAAGATGGGTTAACTCAAGCCGATATGCCAGGTTGCGCCAACCTCCGGTCATCCAATCATGGATGATCAGGAGCTGGGAAGCCCAGTAATATAAACAGAAGTCTACCACTCCCAGACCATCATCATATATAGACCGGCGATACTTGGCGAAGGTGATGCGCGGGGGGTCAATCCCTCCAGAGAAAGGAGCAGAGCTGTGCCTCAAACTCAGTGAACCATATACTGTGGAAGGTATAAAAAGTATGGGAGTCTCGTCATTTTTATGAAAGTGAATCAGCCCAGAGCATTAAGGGGGAGAGCATGAGGTTAAGAGATTGTATGAGCTCTGGTTCAATCGACATATCAACCCTTAGGTTTTTAAAACTGAGGTGACGGACCAGGATATCAAGTTGCCAGCTCAGCACTGCATTGTCACCTCGTAAAGGAACTAGAAGCTATTTACCCTGGTTTACCTGGAACATGGTTTCCCCCAAACAGGTGTAAAAGTTCTAATACTCAGGGGCCTGACACTAGGGCTTTGGTTAGGAACAAAAAGATGTCATCCACGTACAGGGCAATTATGTTCTACAGTGTTGCACTCCATCTCCATCCCCGCAGCTGAGCATCACAGCGAATCACTCAGGTCGGGGGCTCTGTAGCCAGTTTGGAAAGCAGAGGGGAAAGAGGGCAGCTTTGCCTAGTCACAAGTTTAATCGAAAATTCCTGGGATAACACGCCATTGATGAGGACCTGTGCTGAGGGCCGCAAGTAAAGGATGCCAACCAGTTGAAGAAATGAAGCACCGAAAACCCATGTACAGCAGCACCTCATCGAGATATCCTAAATCCATAGTATTGAAGGCTTTTTTAAAGTCGACCCGTATTAAAGCTGTCTCTCCCCTGATGTCACGGAAATTGGTCACGGCTGCATGCACAACGGAGACCGTGTCTTGTGCTTCGATTGGGTATTGGAAAATGACCCTCTCTGAAGGGTCACCCCAAACATTTTGCCTTCCTCCTCTTCTTTTTCTGACATCAGTTTTGTTGCGATTTAGGATTCTGTGGACTTTATCACTGCTAACTAGCTAAAGTGCATGTGCTCTCCCCCTAAACATTGTTTAATTGACTCATCCACAATTGGCATACTTCATTCACTTATAAGACCCTAGTAAAGTGCACTACCTGTGCCCAGTGTCTGTAAATGTAATGCTATTAGTGGTCCTGCAGCACTGAGTGTGCCACCCACATAAGTAGCCCTTCAAAACATGGCTAAGGCCTCCCACTGCAAAGCCTGTGTGTGCAGTTTACACTGTCATGTCGACTTGGTATTTAAAACCCCTTGCCAAGCCCTAAACTCTCCTTTTATATATAGGTCACCCCCAAGGTAGCCTATAGGGCAGGGTGCTGTGTAAGTAATAGGCAGGACATACACGTCTAAGTTTTACATGTCCTGGTAGTGAAAATCTACCAAATGTGTTATACACTATTGTGCGGTCTACCCCTCCAATAGGTTAACATTGGAGATTTCTTATTACATCTCATAATCATAATTCCCAACTGAAAAGCAGTGAAGCTATCATGTTTAGTAACTATGGAATTGTAATTATAAATCCTCTTTAATGTAAAAACGAATTTATCATTACACAATTTTTTCAAATGCCACTTTTAGAAAGAAGGCATTTTTCAGCTTTTAGTCCTGCATGCCTGATGCCTGTTTCTAATACACATCTGGAGTGGGTGACAGCTGGGCCTTGTGCATTCCCTCTAAACAGCCACACACAAAGGGTGCTTAGGTATGACTGATGGGTCATCCACATCCTGATGGACATCCTGGGCAGGAGGTGAGGGCGGAGCTGGGCACAACTTCACACTTACACCTGAATAGGCGGTGTACTATTCCCCCACAAAGGACTGCTTAACCCCTATAGTGAGCCTTGTAGCCAGAGCAAGAAGGGAGGAACTCTGTGCACTTCAGTGCCCCTCTTTGAAGTCTCCCCCACTTCAAAGGCACCACTAAGTTTAAGATCTGGACTTCTGACCCTGCCAACTCTGTACACTTCCTGACCTGTGGATACTCTGCCAGGAAGAAGGCCTGCTGTGCCTTTCAGCTGGATTGCTGCTCTGGAAGAACTGCTTTTCTGCTGTGCTGACCTGCCTGCTGCCCTCCTTGCCTGGGTGAGAAGGACTGGACCTGCACCACTTGAACCCATAGTGACTCTAATGGGTTCCTGGCTTGCCTCCTGATTGAAGACTCAGGGACAAAAAACACTTCCAACTTACCTGCTACAGCACCTAGACTTTGCTATCTGATCGTCTTGCCCTGCTAAGTGGTTCCTATCCAATCCTGGAACCTTGGAAGTGGATATAAAGTTGTGCTGCAACAAAAATCCACGCACTGAGGCTGTTGTACCCCAAGGAACCGACGCATCCTCATCAACACAGACTCATCGCTTCTACTGCAGGGATATTGCATCGCCAGCGACTCAGCACATCACCTCAATTCCTGGCAGATCTCCGACTTTGCGTGGCTCGGAGCTGACGCATCACCTGCATTTTAAAGATCTACGCCGATGCATCACCTCCTTTGCACCTCGCATCTCAATGTCTTTGCGACTGCGAACCAAGGTACTGTTTCAGCGGGCTAAGGCTGGTTCCTGTACCCCACCCATGCACCATCACGGTCTGCCTGAACGTTTGGATTTGACCCAGAGTAGTGTAACCAGAAAGCCCTGATTGGCGCTTTATGCTTTTAAGCACAACATTTCGAGATATTCTTTAAAAAAATCATAACTCTGGTTTTACTTATTGAATTTTAGTCATTTAATTCTTGTTTTGTTCATTAAATGAAGATCTATTTTCTTACCAGGTGTGGAATCTTTGTGTGGTGTTTTCACTGTTTTACTATTTGAAGTGTTGCACAAATACTTTAAACATTGCCTCTTAAGTTAAGTCTGACTGCTCTATGCCAAGCTACCAGAGGGTGAAAACAGGTTAATTTAAGGTGTGTATCTGATTTACCCTGACTAGGATTGTGGTTCCTGCTCGGCATCAATCAATCAGTCAATCAATCAAATAGCATTTGTAAAGCGCAACACTGTCACCCCAAGGGGTATCTGGGCGCAGTGTCTCAGTCAAAAAGCCAGGTCTTGAATCTCTTGCTGAAGTCTGCCAGCAAGGGGGCTGTACGAAACAGAAGGGAAAGATCATTCCAGGTCTTTGTAGCGGCCTCGGCTGAAGCTGCGATGGATGCGGGCGGTGGGGGAGTGTGAAAGAGGAAGGGCGCAGGTGTCTAGCGGGTTGCTGGAAGTTGTCGATGGTTGAGGAAGGCAGATCCTAGGTCATGAAGGGCTTTGTAGGCGTGCATGATGATCTTGAACTGACATCTTTTCTGGATGGGGAGCCAGTGTAGGGGTCTCAGGTTGGGGGGGTGATGTGGGTTCATTTGGGGAGGTCCAGGATGAGTCTGGCTGCAGCGTTCTGTATGATCTGGAGTCTTCCGATGATTTGGGTCGAGATTCTGGCGTAGTGGGTGTTGCCATAGTCGAGGTAGCTGGTGATGAGGGCCTGGGTGGACTTTCTGATGTTCTGAAAATCCTGCAGAGCCTGCAAAGTGTGTGGAAGCAGGCAGGATGAGGCAACTGTGTTAACTTGTTTCATGGTCAATTTGCTGTCGAGGATGATGCAGGGGTTGTTTACGTAGTTGGTCGGTGTAAGTCTGAGTTCTGCTGCCCGCCAGTTGTGGTCCGATGCAGAGATATTCTTTCTGAAGATCCATACTTCACTTTTGTCGGAGTTGACTTGGGCGCAGTTGTCGCTCATCCATTTGGCTATTTTGGTCATAGCGTTGCAGAAGTTGGTTTTGGCGTTGGAGTGGTCTTTGGTGAGCGGGAGGATCAGTTGAGTGTCATCTGCATAGGAGATTATGTTGAGTCCGTGGGATATGATGACATCTGCAAGGGGGGCATGAAGACTCATTGATTAGAGTGGATCAAGGTGCCAAGGACCAGTTGTACTCTGTTTGCTATAATCTGGACATAAATCTTGACATCAGCATTAATCATGTGTATAGGGTGATGGGAGGCACACTCTGAGGCTGGTTGGTCCGACTTAGCAATAACGACAATAGTGGCTAGGTCAAGCTTTGTTGGAAAGGACCCTTTTTCTCCGGCCTGCCTGTAGAGCCACAGTAGATGCGGGGCGGAACTGTCACCAAGCTCGAAGTAATATTTGAGGGGAAATCCATCCTGAGTCCAGGGACTTCCCAGGCTTCAGATCATGAATGGCCGCAAGAACCTCACCCGCGACGATGGTTGAGCTGGACTGAGCGCTCCATTAGCCCGCCACATTATCCGCCTACTATCCTGCAGCTGCGTCCCACCTGCACCAGGAAACGGTGACCTAGGGTCCCCTGGGGTGCCGCGGCGCCGGTGGCGGGAAGAGCGACTCGCCTACCTGCCTTCTGAGTGAAGATTCGGCGCTCTGCTGATACCGGGCTGCTGGGCCCTGGTCGCTGGCGCTGTGCGGAGGCTGACGCGCGGAGCTCTTCCTTCCCCTCCTCGACCGGGGTGGCGACGTGCGGCCCTCGCCGAGGTCCCGCTGCGGAGGCCCTGCGGCGGTGAGACTGGCCCAGTGTCTCCGAAGACCCTGTTTCCCGTGTCTGCGTTCCCCTCCGCTGCGTCCCTGCCGGCCGTGGGAGGTGGGGCCGGCCGCCTGGAGGGATCGGCGCGGCGGCCCTACATCTACCTGAGAGCCGGTGCTTTGCGGGGAGCTGAGGCCGCGCTGCCTTCTGGACACCTGATACGATGCCGGTGAGTGCCCCCTGCTGACGGCGAGGCCTGCTGGGGAGCCCTGTGGCTTTCCTATGCAGTGCATCAACTCATGAGGCGCCCCCCCTCCACTGCATTGCTGGCTACTTTGGACTACCTGTCGCGAACTGTTGCCTGAGCTGGATCCCTCGCCCTCCTAGCGCCTCCGAGACCTGCTTGGCGCATACTAGTAGGAGGGGGGGGGGGGGTTAGGCCCTGCATTGATCTGTTGGCCCTCGCTGCTGCCGGGGGCCCGCGCCACATGGCCCACACGGGGACTGGCTGATTCCGCCATACATTACGTATGCATTACTGCCTGGTGGGGGAGCGATAGACACACTGCGGCCCCTCAGACGCTCTCCATTGCGACGAAGGCTGGACAGGGGGGGCTAACCACTATTTGCGGCCCTGGACCACCCACCGGCCAGCTACTACTAGCGGATTGCTCTGGGGCGACCCCCCCCCCATACGGATAGGAGGGGGGTGGAATCCTTGTGGAGGAGGTCGAGGCGCTCCTTAGGGCACCGGGCCCTACCCGACAATACGATGGGACGCACGGATAAGTCTCAACCCAAATTGTCGTTTGACCCCAAGCGACCCAAGCCTGGCGGAGCCGCGACGGAGAGTGATGTCGTGGACCACGGCCGGAACCCGGACGAACAACACCAGGATATCCGCGGCCTCTTGCTCTCCATGGAAAAAACCCTCCAGGGTGGGATAACCTCTTTGGGGGCCAAAATGGACGCGCTGTCCTACAGAATGGACCGCATGGCGGACAGATTGGACAAACATGCAGAGCGCCTGGATAGCTCGGAGCGCAGGCTGACGGAGACGGAGGAGGCGCAGACCGCTCTTGATGCGGAACACAAACAGCTGGGCAGGGTGATGCAGCTCCTCCAGGACAAGACGGAAGACTTGGAGGCCCGCTCTCGGCGCTGTAATCTCCGCATCACGGGCCTGCCGGAGACGGCACCCACGGGGAGCATGGAACTCTTCATAGAAAAGCTTTTGAAAACTCTGTTGGGTGACTCCTCCTTTTCAAACATGTTTGTGGTTGAGAGGGCGCACCGCTCTCTTGGCCCCAGGCCGGCGCCAGGCGCCTCTCCCAGGCCAGTCATAGCTAAACTCCTGAACTATAGGGACCGCGATGTCGCCCTTAAACTTGCCCGCGAAAAACAACCGCTTCGATTCGAGGGGTCGACCATTTCACTCTTTCCAGACTTCACTGCTAGAGTTCAGGAGGCGAGGCGCTTGTTTGCTCCCATGAAGAGACAGCTCCGGGAGATGGGTGCGGATTATGCCATGCTCTATCCAGCTAAGTTAAGAGTGAATCGGCAGGGCCGCTCACATATATTTACTGATCCAAAGATCCTGCAAAAAGCTTTGAAGGACTGGGCGAGGGAGGGGCGGCCACTGCCGGATCGCCGGCTCTCGGACGAACCGACCGGGGGTCCCTTGGATGAGCAGGGCTGACCGGCTTTGGAAGACAGGAACTGTTGTCATTTATTGTTGAGTGTTTTTCATCCAGTACTGTTTTCAGAACGCCGAAGTTTTCTTATTGGGGGTCATGACTGTTCTCCTTCATATTTGTTACTATGTGATCACTGCTTGACTTGTATTAGATATGCGATCTGCTTATTTCGCCCTCCCTATAACCCCATGGGACATACGCTTGGCTGCATTTATTCACAGCTGCACGTTTGCTTTAAGGCGGGGTGCGGAGCAGTGGTCCCATTGATCACACTTTCTTTTCTTTTTCTGTTGCGCGGGCTACATTCCCCCCGCGTGTAGTACACCTGGGATGTTTCTGGTTGTCTTGATTTGGGTGGGGATTTTTCTCCTTGGGGGGGGGGGGGGTGGGTTGGTTCCGCAGCCTAGTTGGGGTTGGGCAGGCGTGGGCTGGGGGCGGGAGGGGTCTGACTCTTGCTTTGCTGTGTGGGATGTTGACATGGGTTTTCCTGGCCCTGGCAGGCTGATGCCTACTTCTGGATGTTGTCTGTGTTATTGGGCACGATTGGGGGGGCAGGTTTGTGCTGGGAAGGTTTATGGTTTTATTTTCGTTGCATTTTCCTTTGGTTTGCTGTTAAGGAATGACACGGTCTGGATTGCACTCTCCTCATCCTTTTATTATCCTCTTACCGCATATGAGTGACACGCCTAAGCTTCATTGCGATAGCGCCCTAGACTCGCTGGTTTTGCTGACCTGGAACGTCCGCGGCCTTAATGATTTCCGTAAGGTTCGCAAGATATTGAGCTATTTGAATAGGCACAATGTGGATGTGGCACTCCTGCAGGAAACCCACCTTCACCCGGATAGCCCCATATTGCGTACCAAAGGGTTGATGGGTAATATACATGCTGCGGGTTTCACATCACACGCCAGGGAGGTTATGACGTGGGTGAATCCGAGGGCTGCGCTCTCATTGTCACCCCTAGAAACTGACAGGGAGGGTAGATTTGTTTTGTCTAAGTGCTGTGGTAGGGGGCTCGAGCTTTTCATTTTCAATGTTTATGGCCCTAATTATGACCACCCTGACTTTTACGCTAACTTGGTGGCGATGTCCCAACCTTACGACAATATTCTGTGGGGCGGGGATTTTAATTTTGTCATACACCCTGCTCTGGATCGGTCCGATGGCCCGGATAGACGCCCGTCGGCCTCTGCCAGACTGGTGGAGTCGTCCCTGGTGAAGTTGGACATGCATGACGTATGGCGCCGCGGACACACTCAGCAGGGTGGATACACGCACTATTCTGCACCTCACAACATACATACGAGAATTGACTACTGGTTTGCTTCACAACAATTGACTCACCAGATCCGGGCATGCACGATTCTCCCTCGCACCTTTTCTGATCATTCTCCACTGCTTCTCACGCTGACCTCCCCAAAGAAACGCATTCCTCCATTTGCATGGCGCTCTCCCCCATTCTCCCTTCTTGATTCTGTTTTCAAGGAAGAGATCGCAACGTCTATTGAGGCCTTTTTCGAGACGAACATGGGCTCCGTTGACTCCTTTCTGACAGTTTGGGAAGCCTTTAAGGCGTATATCAGGGGGGTGACCATATCCAAACATGCAGTGGTGCTAAAGTCGATACGTGCCAGATTGACAGCTTTAGAGTGGAAACTGAAGGACCTAGAATCCACTCGTAGACAGGTACACAGTGAGGAGCTTGACCGGGACCTGGCGCAAACCCTGCGAGACTACCATAAGGAAGCTGATGTAGAGATAAAACACCTCGGGAAATATGCCACTGCCCGTAGCTATGGTGAGGGGGAGAGGCCTTTTAGGGTTCTGGCACGGCTTCTGCAGCAGCGGAGGGCCAACACCACGATTCCAGATATTAGACTGCAGCAAGGTGATCCCCCGCTTACGGAGGATCAGGTAGCGGAACAATTTCGAAAATACTATGCTGATCTCTACGCTTCCCGCGGTCACTGCTCAGATGAGCTTATGGAGGATTACCTGTCGCATATTAAGCTTCCCTGGTTGTCTGACTGGCACCGCAAGTTCCTGATGAGGCCAATCGAACGTGAGGAGGTGCTGCTTGCCCTCTCGGAGAAGAGGGCCGGTAGTGCTCCGGGAAGCGACGGTCTCACGGTGGCCTTTTATAAGGCATTCCAGGATCTCCTACTCCCCCACTTGCTCACACTGTTTGGGGATATATGTTCCTCAGGCAGTATGCCTCCAACTATGCGGGAAGCGATACTGGTGGCCATACTCAAACCTGGGAAACGGCCAGAGGAGTGTGCCTCGTACCGTCCGTTGTCCCTCATGAACGTGGACGCGAAGATTTTCGCGAAAATACTGGCTAATCGCTGTAGGAAGGTGGATATCTGACTATGGTTACCCCCAAATTTTTGCCTAGTGTCTAGCTGGTTTTTCGACTTAGTTGGCCTGAGATCCTGCCATTCAGGCTCTCAGGCTATCTGCTCTCTCTGTAAAATGGACTCCATGTACCCTAGGTACATACCCAATTGGTTGGATCACCCTGTCAGCCCCTGTACCAGTGTACACTAGGTACCCAGGGCATTGGTGTATCCAAGGCCTGCCAGGGGCTGAAGCATGTATTATGCCACCCCAGGCTTGGCCTAACAATCTGACACAACTGGCTGATCACTCAGCTGGGGTAAGTTGGTGTAATCACCTCTTACTTAGGTGTAGTATACCTATACCTAAACTTAAATGGGACACCTGGTAACCTATAAGTCACTCCTATGGCAGGCCTTAACAATCCTGAAGGCAGAGTGCTTGGTTCCATGTGAGATGGTGCTCTGGCATGAGCTGAGCCTGTCTGCAGTGGTCGGAACAACTTCCTTCTACTGTTTCCAGATATCGTCATACCATATACTCTTAAGTGCATTATGAACCTCGCGGTTAAATGCTATCTTTGGTTTGGCTTTATCAAAACATGTCGAGTAAGGTGTCATACGAATTGGAATACTAACCCCTCGCCAATTCTGGCGACGGGGTTAGCATTCCACCCTTCTAGAGGGACACGACATGTACAGTACCTGAAACCCGGGTAAAATCAGACATAGCCTCAGCTCCACAAAATGGATGCTGCCACCACAGACACAAGTCTGCCCTCCTGCTGCTGGGAGTCCTTCCAGCTTGGGAGGTGTGGACAAAGGGTTTCCTGCCAGGGGAGGTGCATGCACCACCCCAGACAGGATTTTGTGTATTGGTCAGGTAGGGCTTGAAAGAAACCAGACATGCCTGTGGCTCACAAGGAGCCTCGGTGCATATGCCAGTTCAAACCGGTCCTGGGGCACACCAGTCCCGGGCCTGGGGCGAGCTGGACAAAGGATTGGGGGTGTAACCACCCCCCTTCCTGGTCCCACCCATAGGGAGGGACCTAGCAGGTAGTCCGGCCCCTAGAATCCGAATAAAGGTAGGAGCTGTGTCCTAAGACTTCAGACATCCTGGAATCAACTTGAAACTAAGAAGAAGACGGGAACTTCGACATTCTGCTGCACAGAAGACTGAAGAAAATCTCCCCTGTGGTCAGGGAGTGACCACCTTGCTAACGCAAGCACCATCCAGCGAATCACCGTCTGCTTTGCCGCCGCCTCCCGCCGGAGCCCGAGCCCAGAGACTGACAAGACCTGGACCTCCAGACCTCTCACCGCCCGATCCACAGTCCCTGCAAAGAGGAGACCCGTGGAGGCACCGAGACACGTGGAGCCAGCCATCTTGGAACGACTACGACAAGCTGACAAGTGCAACAACCGAGGCTCCCTCCAAGTTGTGCTTTGGGTCCTGAGAAGCCCAACCCTCGAGCAGCATCTGCACCAAAGGTGAGCCCTCCAGCATCTCCACGATCTGCGTGGGGCCCTTCTGCATTTTGCCACTCGACGCGCCTAACCGGTTGCTGGCCCGCTGGCTAGTGGCCATCTTGGCGACGAAATCTACGACAAACACCGCTGGTCTGGTTGCTCCAGACTGGCCCTTGCTCCCCTCCAAAGGAGCAATCCCTCTGACCTTGCTGGTCAGAACCAACAGCTGATTTCCGAATCCTCCTACAATTGCTTTTGCCAAGGCTTGTTTGCTTCGATCAAGTCGCCGACACCGCCGACAGCGAGAGCCTGCGTGGGACAGCTCGTGAGCCGACTCCTGGACGTCGTCGACCTTCAGGGACCACGTGGCTGCGGAGACAAGCTACCCCTCATCACCTGTTTGCACCCGACATCGCCTGGTACCCATCTGGTGCCACGCTGGTCACTGGCTAGTGACTGTGAACACTGTCCCCTCTGCTTACAGGTCTTCAACATCTCCGATCCACTCTTGGATCCACTGCATCTCTTCCCGACCGACCGCCTGCAGCATCTTTGTCCCAGGCTCAACGGAACAGATAGAAGAAACCCGACGCACTTTGAGGCCTATGCACCCGCTTCCTGTGGGTGAGGTAAAGCTGGTACTCCGGTGCCCATGTGTAGTAATACATCTCTAGTGCCTGTGTTCCAAATCTTAAGTTCCTAGGTCATCCGGAAGATTCCTTTTGCAGTAACTTTGTACTTTTTACGCACCCATTGAAACCTATGGGAGCACGCGTGTGACTATTTGCTCTGCACACGCCACCCGTGGACCTCCTGGTCACTAACTGACGTTAGCTCCTTGTAGGCCCAGCGATTCTAGAGGCCCTAGGCCTTTTCCCTTTTCTGTTCGTGGTACTTATACCACTATTTTAGTATATGGTTTGAGTGGCCACCAGGGCCTATCCATATAACGTGCAACTTCTGTGTATTCTGTGATAATCTTGTTTGACGATTTGTGCTCCTGTGCTCATAAAGAGACTAGGGGTTACTTTGAGAAATAAATACATATATATTTTGAATATATATCTGTGTGGTGTCCTTTCATTGGTATAAAAGGGGGTTACTATTGGTAAAACAGCTTGCTTAACACGCTTCACGAGTTTAGCCTCAAAGACTGCTTAGCCTACGCTACCACTAGGGCAGCTGGTCCGAAAAGGTTGACTTACAACCACACCATAAGGGTTGCTTGGCATGGTACAAGGTGGTCACTAGAACTAGTGAACAGCATATACCAGGCCAACTTCTCACAATCGCCTTAGCCCACTGGTCACCACCCTGGTGGTGCCCGAGCAGGCCGGCTTTGTTCCCAGCCGTAACTTAACTTATAACCTGCGAACTGTCTTCGCAGCTTTACAACATACCCGCTCGGAGGTCCCGGCGGTTGCGGTATTCTTAGATATGGAGAAGGCCTTCGACTCGGTTGAGTGGCCTTTCATGCGACACGTCTTGAGCCGTATGGGAGTGGGGCCGGTTTTCCTGCAATTACTTGCGACACTACTCCTCCCCCATGGCGCGCATTCGTATTGGGTCCTTAGTCACTGATCCCATATCTATTTTTAGGGGCACGAGGCAAGGAAAATGTAAATTGTAAATTTGATACTTGTATAGCGCACTACTCACCCACAAGGGTCTCAAGGCGCTTGTACGAATACCGCTGTGGAACCCATCCTGGCTTTCCCTGTGAGGTGTCCACTCCTGGGCACCCCCAAGGTGGAGACCAGGCATCCTTAGCGTTGTGGGGGCCGTTGTGGAGATTAAGCAAGCTATTGCCCAGAGTTGCAGAGTGGGACTCCATGATTGGAATAGGCACCGAGGCGAGAATTATCAGGTCAGTGGAATTTTTGAGCCCAAGACCCGCCGAGGCGGGGAATTGAACCCTGGTCCCGGGCTAGACCTCTGCCTCAGGGTCTGCCACTCTAATCATTGAGCTACACAAGAGGATGCCCTCTTTCCCCAATATTGTATTCCCTGACGGCGGAACCCCTGGCTTGCGCACTCCGGGAGTATCACAGCTATAGGGGCATTCGATTCCCAAACTATCGCCTAATCGTATCGACGTATGCGGATGATACGCTAATCTATGTTAGGGAGCCCGAGACCCATCTGTCCCCGGTATTGAGGGAGGTGGTCCTCTTCGGTTCTCTTTCGGGTGTAGGGGTCAATTGGAGTAAGTCCATCATGTTTCCGCTCACCCCAGCCACGGCTCGCTTTGAGCCGGAATACCCCCTTTTATGGTCCACTGAGGCGGTACGATACCTGGGTATCCACCTACATACTGACTCGGAGGTTGTTCTGCGAAAAAATTATGGTGTTGCCATCTCCAAACTGGAGGACGACGTGGACAGATGGATTGCTCTTCCGCTCTCTGATGGGCAGAGTGGCGCTCATGAAAATGATAATCCTACCGCGGTTTCTCTTTCTATTTATGAACATACCCATGGTTTTGTCCAGGGCATTCTTCAGTCGCCTTCACTCTCTATTGGTGCGCCTGGCATGGAGGGGCAAGCAGCCTCGCGTTGCCTGGAGGATATTGACACTACCATATGAGATGGGGGGCCTTGGTGCCCCTGACTTGGAGTTGTACTATGGAGCCGCCCAATCCTCACACGCACATTACTGGATACATGGACCCTTGGATATACCCCACTTGTTGATTGAGACTATCGTCGCCGATCCCAGGCCTCTGCCCGCTTTGTTGTTTTCGCCTTGTGACAGGCGTACGGGCATAATGGACTCTCTTAATTCGGTCGTACACGCTTGGCACCATATTCTGGCTGCTCACGCTGGTAATCTCCTGTATGCCCCTGTAGCCCGTTTGGACTGGTGCAGCTGGCTGGTGCCATGTAGGGACAGAGGTGTGATCCAGGCACTGCAGTCACTCAATCTACATACCATGGGGGACCTTTTTGAGGGCGGTACCGCCCGTTCCCTGAGGGACGTCACTGAGGGGGATGCCGTCTGTACTCCCCTTGCTCTGTTTCAATTTCATAGGGTTAGACATGCCCTTAGGGAAATATTGGGGGAGGACATGGCGGAACCTCCAGAGATCCCGATATTGACCGCCATTATTAAAGCTCAGTCATCGGCTAGGTTGGTCTCTAGAATTTACCACTCCACGTTGACTGCTAGAGACGGTGCATACGCGAAGCCACGGCTAGCATGGCAACGGGATCTGCAGATAGATTTGACCGATGGTAAGTGGCGATACTGTTGCCTTAGCACCAAACGAATCTCACTTAATGGGTGCCATAGATTGGTCCACTTTAAATTTCTCAACCGGTTTTATCATACCCCGGAGCGATTACACCGCTTTGGTCTACGTGACACCCCCCAGTGTGATCGATGCGGAGAGCCTTCAGCTGACTTCCTGCATGTGGCCTGGACCTGCCCAGGGATTGCCCACTTCTGGGGTGATGTATTCTTAGAAATTAATCGCGTTACGGACATGTCGCTGACCCCGGATCCGTTCCTGGCTCTACTAGGCTACTCACTGCCACTCCCCAAGAACCACAGACGCCTGGTCGATATGGCGCTGCTACTCGCGAAGAGATGTGTGGCTGTCTGTTGGCTTCGTGGTCCAACGCCGACTTTGCAACAGTGGACTAGAGATATGCTTTACTGTTGTACTCAAACTGAAAATTACAGCGAATTATTGCCACCCCGTAACAGACCTAAAAACTTTTGGGCCCTGTATTTGGAACGGAGACCGTCTCCAGCTGCTGCTGAGCAGGGAGAGGCTACATCCCCGTTGGGGGCTACTCCCACTTCTTAGGGTTCGATGGGACTGTACAACCTATGATATGGACTGCTTGCTCCAGCCCCCCCCACCCCCCTTTCTCTTTCCCCCCTTCACGGTGATGCACAGGATGGGAGCTACGGCTTGTTTAGATGGTGGGACCACTCTTTTGTTACCATTCTAAATCCTCTGTATCTATTATTGCTTGATTCAATCTATGACATGTGATTTGTCTGTATGTATAGGACATGCTACTGGAGGCTGTTTATGTTTGGACTGTGTCTTTCCTTTGTTATTACTGGCTGTAATGTTTGCTTCTTTTTATTTTCTTATTTGTTATTTTACCTTTTCAATCAAAAAGCTCAATAAACATATAAAAAAAATAAAAAAATTCCATACAACCCCCTCCCAGTAAGGTCTGGAAATTATGTGCGGGGTGACCTGTGTTTTGCCTTAGTTTGTTTTTCAGGAGGGGGGTCGCCTAACATGTTACGTGATTTTGTATGTATCCAATGTCAAGGAGAGGAGATATGCTATGCCTTCAAGACAGTGAGAGAATGTGTGTGTGTTTTCTGTATTGTTTTGCTTGTGTTGAGGGTGTCCGTTGGTAACGGACTGTCGATGTGCTGGTATTACGCTTAATAAAGTCTCCTTGGTTAATTATTGAGGCATCCGTTGTTCTTATAACACATCTCTTTACTAAAACCTACACACCATTTCACTCATTGTAGCATATAAATCTTTAAATTCCAATCCGCAGGTCATGCTCCAGTCCACATCTTCTGGCCCTTACCTTCTGGGCCTGGTTTTGGAATCAGAACCTCTATAACAAGTGTTTCTTTTGCTTCATGTAAGAACTAAAGTGTGCCTAAATAAGAAGACACTGGAACACATCACTGTGGTCCTATTGTGAATCGGCGGAGATGCCGTAAAGGGTACTTGAACCGAGCCATTATTCATCTTGAATTCCAATGCCTTTCCAAGGAGCTGAATGTGTTCTGTGACATTTCCAGTCCATCTTTGCTTCTGCTTTTTAAAGTAATACCATCATAAGTTGATATGCTCCATGTAGATTTTTCATGTGAACTCAAAACAAAGCCCTCTGACATGCACTAGGTGTCTCCAATATGTTGAGCCCTTAACATCTTCCCTAGTGTCAATTCTATCCAGTTTGCTCAATTTATGTCTAACTCCATTTAGATCCATGAGGTACAGTAATGCTCAGATGTCAAATATACCTGATTCGGCTATGTATGCGTTATTACCAATTTATTATTATGATTTATTCCTGGTGTTGTGTCATGTGCTAACAGCAGAGGTAGAGCCAATCGGTGTTTGGGCCTGTGGGTAACACCAGGTCTCCGGTTAAATGTCACAAGTGTTTAGAATCCCTGCCAGTCCCTTATTCCCCAGGTGACTCCAGAATCTTTGTTCTGTCTTTGAGTCATCCCTGTCCAGGTACCCACGCCACTCACACTTGCAGGGGTAATTTCAATCTTTCACAAGCTATTACCTTCAAACTCAATCAATTTCTTGCCGACGTCCCACCATACTCACCCCAACAAGCGCCAGGGGTGTATTGTATTACAATGCTTGGGGGCTCTCCACACAACTATCAAGGTCTCCGGAGCCTTTTTTTTAATTTTATTTTTTAAGGTTTGTGTCATTTGTATTTTTAATCTGCACCTTTCTACTATTTGACTGTGCTACACAATTCTGTTTGAATTTAAAAGTCGCCTCTGGGAATTAGTTGGGGGAAGGGGAATACCTTTTTGGCTGCCAATGTTTTCTGCCATTTGCATAGAGCAGTTAGCGTTCTAGGGCGCAGCAGCTTTCGTCACCTGCTCCAGGCCTGCGTATTTAAACAGGGCCGACCAAGACTTCGCCCTTCAACTGTGACAAAGTGTCACAGATCAATAAGAAAACCGAAACAGCGACTGACAAACTCAAATGAATGTGGAGTAATGAGGCTACCGCCTCGGTATCCAAAACACACACCTGTCAGAAGGCATCTGACAGCCAAAGAGAAGACCAAGGTGCACCGGAGCAGCACCAAAGGCAAGCCCGACCGCACCCATACGGTTCAAGGGACCAGGAATGCTGCCTTTGCATCCACAGACAGGCTCACTTACTCAACTGCTTGCCCTTCGTCCCTTCACCACAAGAGCCTGTCCCCTGTTTCTTGACTTAGACCTAGTCTCAGCAGTAAGGGACTGCTCGCATAGCAACTTCACAACCACCTCCCTGCACCCAGAACTTATGCCCACATCAGTTGACCAATCCATGCATACTAAACTCAATCCTGCTCAGGACTTAATAATTTTAACCTAAATTGTCGTTCGCTAGTGAAACATCATTGGGACATGTTTAATTTCCTCACGGAACATAGTCCAGACACCATCTTTTTAATAGAAACCTAGCTCAATGATGCTTCAGGGCCAGTTATCATTACAGCTTTGCCCCCATGCTACCGAATTCTGAGAGTGGATCGTGAAAGCAAACAAAGATAGCGGTTTAGCAATCATTTTTAAAGAGCACTTTGTATGCAAAATAGATAAGGTGACAATATGTGATTGTGAAACTCTTCTCTTCTCACTGTCACTAGCTAAGAACTTCACCTTGTACAGAGCCCTAATCTACCATCCTTCATGGTGTGCAGGTTACTGGGGCTCTGGCATTATGGAAACTCTTTCATGGTCTATCTTCAAATTTTCCAACTTTACCATTTTAGGTGATTTTAACAATGCGTTCTGCAGCACAGCCTCCTCTGTGATAGAGGATTTTGCAGCTGTTAACATCCAGCTCATTACGAACTTTTCCAACCCTGTAGCTGGCCACATTGCTCCAGTATTGGTAGAGCTGCTAAACTCCTCTCTTGCAAGTGGTTAGGGTCCACCCCCTTGGAAGCACGCAGTAGTTAGACCCCTGTTGAAAATAAATACCCCGGACCCCCTCAGCCTAAACAACTATAGGCCTTTCTCCTTACTTCTGGAGTAGGTTAAATTCTGGAAAAACAAGTCAATAAGACTTTAAGCATTTCTGGAATCATAGTTAGTGCTTTATCCCACTCAAATGAGGTTCCGTCCACAACATAGCACAGAAAGTGCGCTGCTGGCAGTTGTCGAGGAACTGAGGAAACTTGTGGATCAGGGAGGCTCAGCAGCTATCATCCTCCTGGATCTAAGTGCCGCCTCTGACACTGTGGACCATGCTATCCTCATTCAGAGAGTGTCTAATGTACGCATTGGGGGCAAAGCGCTTGAATTGCTCTCCTCCTTCCTGAAGGTTTGCACTTTCCAGGTTCTAAATCAGACACACAACTCTAAGACTGTCCCTCTTAGATGGCGAGTCCCCCAAGGATATTCCCTTAGCCCCACACTTTTTAATCTGTACATGCTCCCTCTTGCGAATATTGTGCAGTCATTTGGATTATCACAGGTCTCTGACGCTGATGACACCCAGCTGGTCTTATCCATCCCCCGTAATCAGACTAACAACCACCTATCTTTAATGCCATGCCTCCAGGAAGTAGCCAGCTGGATGGCCGGCTGCAAACTAAAACTCAACGAGAACAAAACGGAAGCCATGTTGTTAGGGAGTGACTCCTGGAGTGGGGCCCAGAGGCCAATTCCAGATTTTCTAAGCAAGTTGCCAACAACCACAGATCCAATAAAGATCTTTGAGGTATCGCTAGACTCCAAACTCACGACGGAATACCAAGCCAAGAGAATTTGTGCAAGCTGTTTTGGTATCCTGAGATTATTGAGAAAAGTGCTGAAGCTTCTTCCTCCTACGGCCAGAAGAATAATTGTCCAGGCTTTAGTGCCGGCACGCTTAGACTATGGTAATGCCCTATACCTTGGATCCCCGTGTTATGTCATCAAAAGGCTGCAGACAGTGCAGAACACGGCAGCGCAACTTCTCACCAATAGATACCCCTAAGTGGCAGTCAGCTGGCAGAGCCCTCAAGGATCTTGACTAGCTCCCAGTGGTGCATTGCGCCCAGTTCAAGTCCCTCTGCATCATCCATAGGGCCATAAACAATAGATGGCTGCCACTGTTACGCTCTCTTGCATGTCTTTATGTGCCTAGCTGCCTTTGAGATCGGCCTCAGCTCAATTACTCAAGATTCTAAAGATTAGGCGATCACGCTGGGATGTCGCTGTACATCCTACCTGGTGCACAAACTTTGGAACTCCTTCCCCCATAAACTCTGCTTTCTGGAGCAAGAACTCCCCTTCCGCAAATCTCTCAAGATCTGGCTGTTCAGGGAGTAACTGTACCAAGGAGTTGTTCTTCAGTGACTGTGAAAGCGCTGGCAGGCTCATGGGTAGCCATGGGCTATACAAATACTGCAGAATAGAATTGAATATTGGACCCTATATTTACCACCCTAAGGAGCATGCAGATTGACCAGGCTATTCCTCTGCCATGGTCTGATCACTTTGCAGTCTCTTTCTTCCTTCCTGTCCAACCAACGGTCCGAACTCTGGAGAATCAGACTACATCCACTGGCAGGAGCTAAAATAAGCTTAATGTCCCTGCCCTTAGCGCGCTACTTGAAGCTAACTGCCCTGTGCTGAGTCTCCCAGTTGAATCGGATTCATACATCTTTGACTCTTAGCTTAGATCCTCACTCGATGTACTAGTCCCAATCTGCAAGCAGGAAACACCACAGAATCCATCCCCATGCTGTGTGGTATAATGACTTATTGCACAATACAGAAAAGTTATGTAAAGGCCTGGAAAGAGATTGGTGAAAAGCATATAGTTACGAGGACAAACTAAGATACAAGCTGGCTTTAGAGGACTACCAGAAAAAATGCAGTATTGCTATAGCCAAATTCTCCTCCGATAAAATCAATGCAGCTAAAAATTGCCTGAAAAACACTTTTTAAAGTATTTGAGAACATTTCTGATCATGTTAACACTCGCCGATTATTCCACTCTCTCAAGCCCAATGTGATGAAATTGCAGACTTTTTCTTTAAAAAAAGTAGCTGACATACAGACTGCTATTTATGGAACATCGGATATCCGCCCATCTAAAGCTATTCTTAGCACGACCTGAGCCTTAAATCTATTCCACTCTTTAAATGCGACATAATTTATCTAATTTCTCGCAGCTACCAGATCTTGCTTTCTGCTGGACCCCTGCCCCCCCTCGATATTGGTTACGCTTGCCCTTTCAGTCAAGGAACAACTCGCCCATCTTTTGAATGCTTCCTTGAAGGAAGGCATTGTTCTCTTAGCTTGGAAACTGGCCTTGGTCACACCTCTAATAAAAAAGCTGAACCTCGACCCTCCTATATGGTTAAACTATAGGCCTATTTCATTTCTGCCTACCAAGGTGTTGGAGAAACATGTTAACTTGCAGCTCACCTCATATTTCGAATTCAATGGTCTGTTGCACCCTTCACAATCAGTCTTCAGGGCAGGCTTTAGCACTGAATCAGCCTTCCTCGGTGTCACTGAATATCTACAGTCAGCTAGATTCTGGTGATGCAGCAGCACTGAATCTTTTTTTTATCTCAGTGCCGCATTTGACACAGTAAACCACTCTACTCCTCTACTCTGGGCTAGAAGAAATGGGAGTGCAGGGCACAGCCCTGTCCTGGCTGAATTCCTTCTTGCACAAATGCACCTTCCAGGTCCACACACACCAACGTTGGTCTAAATCACACCATCTTGCCTCTGGGTTGCCGCAGACCTCCACACTAAGCCCAATTATTTTCAATCTCTATGTAACACCTCTTGCAGATATTGTGGAATCTTATGGGCTTACGTTGTTTACATAAGCAGATGACATCTGAATTTTGATATCCCTTTCATCTAAGGATAACCATGATCCAGCGGTAATTTCTCAATGCAAAACCTCATTTACCTCTAGTTTACCGCTTTCAAGGTGATGGACCTTTGCCACCGTGTTATCACCTTCAGGAGACTTTACATAACCATGAAAAATCAAAATGCAATTAATATTTAAGACAATAATGAGAGTTGTGAATATTTTAAAGGGTTTTATTTTCTAGTCAAAAGTTAAGTTTCTCTGACCCTTTATTCATTATTCAAATATCAATCAGGTTACAGAATTGAAAAAATAGAATTAAGACAAAACATATTATAGATTGCATACAAAGCACTCCATAAGAAAGGGAAACCCCTATTTCTATGCCAGTCAGAACTCTTTAAAGAGTTTCAGGAAAAATATTATTGAAGGGTGAGGTTTGCAAGGCTAATCAATAATTAGCAAGAATCTCCCATAAAGAGAAATAAATGCATAAGACAAAAACCCTTTCCTGATCTCTCAGCTGCTCTCTCTTCGCTGGTCTGTTCATCTGTGCTCCTCTGTGTCCCACTCAGAGAGGCTGCCCTCCCTTCACAAGACCACAGAAGAATGTGATCTGCCTTGTCAAAAATATGACTTGCAAGGCTAGCCTACACCTCTCTGACAAAAAAATGAGCAAGGCCCCCTCCTCCTTCTATCTCTCCTCGCACGCAATCTCCTCCCATGCTGCACCCGCGACATTCACGTTCCTAACCCAAATGATGTCTGGTCAGATCTGCTTCTTCTCTTCTCTCCTCTAGTCTCTCCTGTCTCTTCTAGTCTGACACGCCCCCTAAGGGGTCATTATTTATACTCTAATTCTTGGCTGACTATACTAATAATGTTGCAGTTTCAGTAGACACTCGCACTGTTATTGGTTAGCACAGGTGAGATAGGGGTCTCATCATCCTGGTCTCATTGCAAATCCAACCCATACCGGTTTTAACAAAGGAAGCGTTAAGGCTTAATACAGTCATATGTATCACCATCAATAATTGTACAATATTGCAACATTTAAGCGGAAAAAATGTATCAGTCTATTTCCGCCTTGCTTTCTCATTGCATGCAGGGATGACATTCTCCCACAAACACTGGTACATTGGCACAATGACAGGAGTGTGCAGATCACTGTGGCCTTGACCCATATGTCTTCACTTGAGGCACTTGGCAGTTCATGCAGCTGGCACAATCTTCTGCGCATGCGTCTCTCATTCAGCACACTGCTAACAATTCTCAGCCATGCTGGATTCCTAGGCATCCATTTTATTGGTGGGCCCAAAAGCAAAACAAACTCAAAAGAATATTAATTTATTAAATTAAACCCATTATGTTTACCTCCCCCATACTAGTACCCTGTATTAGTTATTACCTAGCAAGAGCTACTAGTTTAAAGCAGCTTTTCTATTATTTGTGCACCACATGCAAAAATGTGCAATGTACAACATAGCATAAAAAAGCACCAGTGCAAATTTTCAAAGCGCAAACAGTCGATACATACTCATAGCAACATGCTATAATGTTTTAAATAGCTTTTCATGCAAAATGCGTCTTCCCCACACGTAGTGTTGGTGCATGGTTGATTAATTAATACACATTATAAGAAAGATATGTTATGAACTGAATATGCATGGTCTAAATATGCAACAAAGCCAAAGTCTGTTGAGACGGGAACAGGGAGTGTAAATTACAAGAAAAAGAAGCTGGGAGGAGAGAACACACATTCCATTCTTATGTTCAAAGCTAAAGAGGCCACAGTGAGCCTTCTAAAGGAAACTGAAATCACAAGTTTTTAATACACTGCAAAAACACATGTTAATTCAAAAAAGTGCAAAGCACATTTTCTAAATTAATGTACATTCTATAGTGAGGTTAAATCTAAACTAAACACATTAAACATGATTAATTAATTATGCATGGTTTTACATGATTTCATTTGCAGGCCTCTTTCATGTTTTTCACTTTGCATGCACCAAAAGTGCCATTTTAAAATGCAGTCTGTCTGAAACACAAAAATAAAGCAATGCCTGAATCCAGATCAAATCTGAGCTACATCAACCATATCACAGAAGTCTTTAACATATGTCTCACCCGAGTTTAATTGTGGATGAATGGCAACTCCCTGAAACTTAATGGGGACATGACGGAGATTTTGCTGGTGGGTAACTTTGGGGTCCTCGTCTGTGGCTGCTGACCAAGGGCTCCACTCTCTCCCCAGTACGCGTGGTAAAAAATCTGGGGATATGGCTCAACAACAAGTTTTCTTTGAGCCATCAGAACCAGAATGTAGTTGCTACTTGTTTCAGTATCCTTAAATGGCTAAGGAAAATTCTGGTACACCTCCCGACCCCAGCCCAAAGAACTGTTGTCCAGGCCCGGGTGGTCTCCAGACTGGACTACGGTAACGCTCTGTATGTGGGTGATGCGAAATCTCTGCTCAAATGGCTCCAGACTGTCCTAAATGCGGCTGCATGCCACCTCCACCCACCAAAATGCACTCCTTCTGCAAGTATGTTACAAACTCTTCGCTGGCTGCCAGTTGAATGTTGTGTTCAATTTAAGGTGTTATGCTATATGCATAAATGCCTATCTAACTCGGGGGCCATGTATCTGAGACATCTTGTTTCTTGGTATACACCCAAGAGCTCGCTCCACTCAAGCCATCTGGAACAGGCAGTGGTTCCTAGAGTTGAGAAAACCTGTCAATTTGGTCGGGTATTGGTGTATCTGGGACCTAAGCTTTGGAACGCCTTGCCACAGACACTGAGAGCCTGAAAATCTCTCTCAGCCTTTTGTAAACTGCTTAAAACCTGGTTGTTCCCACCTCTCTAATATCAGTTAACTATCTGGTTAATTGGTAAAGCTTGGTAGATACGGGTCACTGAGGAGGCTTCCACTGGGAAGCCTTTTTCTAGGTAGCTATGCGCTTTACAAATCACGTATAATAATTGAGTTCCTACATAGATGAACTGAAGCTTCTTCACAAATGAGCTTAGCTTTAGACTAGTCATGGAAACGTTATGCTATTAATCTCCTGTACTAAGTTTCCGTGAACCTGTGATCAGAAAGTTACATAAACTTCCAATCAATTCCATCAATAATCCTTTACTTAGTTTATCTCCAATTATGGGTAAGATTTCTGCAACTGATGGTGTTCTTGAATACATGTCATCTGGTTCTAATTTGAATAAGACATGTTTTGCACATTTTATTAATCTGACATCCTTCTCTGTGAACTCCCTTACTTCTGTTTTTATTGTTTCTTTCAAATCAGAAGATAATTCTTTCTACTGTCTTTTCTGAAAACAATGCTACAGCTGTCTCTTGTTCGGCCATTTTGAAAATGTACATCTCTCATCAGGAATCTGAAAATTAACATTATCTGGTATACAGTAATCTGTGCTGTTTGATTTGCAAAACAATTGTTTTCCTGCCAGCCCTGAGTCACAAACAACAAATTGGTGACTTTCCTCAAAATGGGCCTACTTTTGGTGCAAATTCTTCTAAAACTGGGTTTGTAATTTCTTTGTTTAAAACTCCTACAACTAAGTCTGGACCTTCCACTGCTTTCACAATGGACTTGGTAAATTCAGAATTGTTAGGGTTAAAACTCTAATTTTCAAATACAGCAACCTGTTGAACTGTGTTCTGATTTTGTTTCTGGAAATAATTCACATTTGCTCTGGACAACTTATTTAAATTAATTTTAGCATTTTCCATATTTTGTGAAAGCATCTGAGCTTGAAAAACTCCTGTCATTGGTACCTGTATCTGAACTGACAATTGCATTTGCTTAACTGGGAAGTTTTGCACCTGCATTTCTTTTTGTGTTTGTGCATTTCCAATTGCTGCATCATGTTTAAATATGCATTTCTTCTTCCAATGCTCAAATCTGTTATAAAGATGGCAAAAGGACACCTTTTCCAGCAGTGCAACATCCATACCTGAATTTGCACAAACCAAAACACCTTTACTTCCATCCTGTGTTCTTTTAATCTGTACCCAATTAACATCCTTTGTTGGCACTCTGCCCTTCATGAAAGTAATCACTGCTACGCTTTTCTCCAAAACAACAGAAAATGATGGTGCATTCATGTAAACCCTTTTCATTGTCTCCTCACCTGGCCTTTGCAAAGCAACTTTATATTCAAACCACAATTCAGTCTGTATTGCAATGTCAAAGAATATTTCCAAATTAATGCACAACTCTGTTAAAATTTCACCAAATCCATCCACTTGTGGGTACCACAGCGTCAGTTTGTCTCTCAATTTTGGGGATGTGTTCAGAAATGCTGCAAGTTCACTTTTGTTCCGTGGCACATGAACATGCACTTCTCCCACCTTTTCTCTCAATGAGTAAGCAAAAGCTTCGCCCTCATCCTGTTTATTATTTTCCTTAACAAGGTCTGGTGGTTTCTTTTTCTTATCCAATTTCCTTGCTAGGTCTGGTGGTTTCTTTTTCTTCTCATGTTTTCTTGCCCATTTGTCTACTAATTTCTCAAACCCATTGCATTTGAAATTTTATTTTATTATTTCTGCAATGTGCAATTGCATTCCTGAAGAATGCATGGTCTCATTTGCCTCATCATCCGTATGTACCCTGAAAGTTTTCTGAAATTAAAATCTTCCTGAAAAATCAATTTCATATTTTTGAGCCAAATCAGTCATTCTATCATGTGTAGTTACTGCACATAGAGCTGTTTCCTTACTCAGGGAAATTCATTCTTTCTCCTGACACTGGTTCACATTTTCATAATTTAAACAGCAGGGACTGTTAATTTCTTCATGTTCAAATGTTGAATTTAAAACACTAGGCGGGTTCTCTTTTTCAGGGTCTGGGTTAATTTGTTCCCCCATGCTCTCTATCTTTTTAAGCACTGCTGCTTCCTCACAGCAGGTTTGAAAAATCCCATCTTCCAATATATTCATTTTGCCCTGGGCTTCAGATGTTGTAAAGGCCATTTCCCCCCCACCTTTCAGTACTTGGACTGTCTGGGGTAATTTCTGTTCAATAATCTTTGAATTCTGAGATTCTGAAATAAACTCTGATTTAATTACTCCTTCTACAGCTCTTTGAACCTTTTGAGTAGGGACCATATTAATTGGGACAGTCACAATTGTTCTAGGCACGGCCTGTGCTTCTGCAGTTTGTAATATTTGGACTGAATCAGTCACATTTGAAGCAGTAACACCTGGAGATATCACTGTCAGTGTTGAATCAACAGATAGTGGGTCAATCCGGAATGTCTGCACAGTTCTCTCAATCTGTGTTTCTCTCTGTTTAACAGAAGCAGTAGCCACTGTAGTACTTACTCTTACTGGTACACTATTTTCAGTATTTTTAATGGGAACCACATAAAGTGGTGGACACTCGGTTAACAATGCATCCATTATTTCATCCCCTGAATGACTAATTATTTGAAGCTTTTTGTCATCTTTAATTCCCTTCTCCTGTATCTGGTGCTTTACCTTTTATCCTCACTTGCTTTGTCATTGCTGCCTTTTCCCAGATGCTTAAAGCCTCATATTGTGCAGCTCTAGATGGTGTCTTTATTTCACAAAACACTTCCCTTAATTTGTCAATAATTTGCATTTCAAAAGTACCATTATTTGGAAACCTCTAAGGACCCTCTTTTTCAGTAATCTTGCTCCATTGGTGAACCCACATACATGCATTTTGTCCCACATTGGTAGACATAAAATGCACACGTGTTCCTTCAGGAGCATAACCAATTAAAAACGTGTTTTTCACTTTAGCTCCCAACAGTTTCTTTAAACCTTCAAACAATTTAATTCCTGCAATAGTTCAATGCAATTTCTTTTCTCCAATGCTGTCGGTTTCAATTTCAGTCCGTTTAACCCCTACTACTGACCGTCTCAAACAAAATCTTACTGCAATATTTTTTGAGTTTTCTTAATTAAAATTCTGTAAGTAACAACATAAAAACATTTGCTACTCTGCCTGTTCCACTTAACAACGGATAGATTTATTTCCACTGGGAGTAACACATTCCGCTTACTCTTCACAAAGTAAGAACTTCCGTTTACTCTTCATACACTGCGAGTAAAAACTTTCCGCTCACCCTTCATTAAGTAAAGTCTTCCGTTTTGCTTTTCACTCAAGCTCAGAAGAACCTGCTACTTCTTCGGTGTTATCCTTTCTAGGTTATGTAAGACCAAAGTTTCACCAGCTAACTCTTTTGCTGTCACTCAAGCTCGGAAGAACCTGCTACCCCTTCAGTGTTACCCTTTCTAGGTGATATAACGCCTAAAGTTTCACTAGTGAACTCTTTGCTATCAATGACTGTAGGAAGGTGGATATCTGACTATGGTTACCCCCAAATTTTTGCCTAGTGTCTAGCTGGTTTTTCGACTTAGTTGGCCTGAGATCCTGCCATTCAGGATCTCAGCCTGGCTGTTCTCTCTTTAAAATGGACTCCATGTACCCTAGGTACATACCCAATTGGTTGGATCACCCTGTCAGCCCCTGTACCAGTGTACACTAGGTACCCAGGGCATTGGTGTACCCAAGGCCTGCCAGGGGCTGCAGCATGTATTATGCCACCCCAGGCTTGGCCTAACAATCTGACACAACTGGCTGATCACTCAGCTGGGGTAAGTTGGTGTAATCACCTCTTACTTAGGTGTAGTATACCTATACCTAACCTTAAATGGGACACCTGGTAACCTATAAGTCACTCCTATGGCAGGCCTTAACAATCCTGAAGGCAGAGTGCTTGGTTCCATGTGAGATGGTGCTCTGGCATGAGCTGAGCCTGTCTGCAGTGGTCGGAACAACTTCCTTCTACTGTTTCCAGATATCGTCATACCATATACTCTTAAGTGCATTATGAACCTCGCGGTTAAATGCTATCTTTGGTTTGGCTTTATCAAAACATGTCGAGTAAGGTGTCATACGAATTGGAATACTAACCCCTCGCCAATTCTGGCGACGGGGTTAGCATTCCACCCTTCTAGAGGGACACGACATGTACAGTACCTGAAACCCGGGTAAAATCAGACATAGCCTCAGCTCCACAAAATAGATGCTGCCACCACAGACACAAGTCTGCCCTCCTGCTGCTGGGAGTCCTTCCAGCTTGGGAGGTGTGGACAAAGGGTTTCCTGCCAGGGGAGGTGCATGCACCACCCCAGACAGGATTTTGTGTATTGGTCAGGTAGGGCTTGAAAGAAACCAGACATGCCTGTGGCTCACAAGGAGCCTCGGTGCATATGCCAGTTCAAACCGGTCCTGGGGCACACCAGTCCCGGGCCTGGGGCGAGCTGGACAAAGGATTGGGGGTGTAACCACCCCCCTTCCTGGTCCCACCCATAGGGAGGGACCTAGCAGGTGGTCCGGCCCCTAGAATCCGCTTAAAGGTAGGAGCTGTGTCCTAAAGACTTCAGACATCCTGGAATCAACTTGCAACTAAGAAGAAGACGGGAACTTCGACATTCTGCTGCACAGAAGACTGAAGAAAATCTCCCCTGTGGTCAGGGAGTGACCACCTTGCTAACGCAAGCACCATCCAGCGAATCACCGTCTGCTTTGCCGCCGCCTCCCGCCGGAGCCCGAGCCCAGAGACTGACAAGACCTGGACCTCCAGACCTCTCACCGCCCGATCCACAGTCCCTGAAAAGAGGAGACCCGTGGAGGCCCCGAGACACGTGGAGCCAGCCATCTTGGAACGACTACGACAAGCTGACAAGTGCAACAACCGAGGCTCCCTCCAAGTTGTGCTTTGGGTCCTGAGAAGCCCAACCCTCGAGCAGCATCTGCACCAAAGGTGAGCCCTCCAGCATCTCCACGATCTGCGTGGGGCCCTTCTGCATTTTGCCACTCGACGCGCCTAACCGGTTGCTGGCCCGCTGGCTAGTGGCCATCTTGGCGACGAAATCTACGACAAACACCGCTGGTCTGGTTGCTCCAGACTGGCCCTTGCTCCCCTCCAAAGGAGCAATCCCTCTGACCTTGCTGGTCAGAACCAACAGCTGATTTCCGAATCCTCCTGCAATTGCTTTTGCCAAGGCTTGTTTGCTTCGATCAAGTCGCCGACACCGCCGACAGCGAGAGCCTGCGTGGGACAGCTCGTGAGCCGACTCCTGGACGTCGTCGACCTTCAGGGACCACGTGGCTGCGGAGACAAGCTACCCCTCATCACCTGTTTGCACCCGACATCGCCTGGTACCCCCCTGGTGCCACGCTGGTCACTGGCTAGTGACTGTAAACACTGTCCCCTCTGCTTTCAGGTCTTCAACATCTCCGATCCACTCTTGGATCCACTGCATCTCTCCCGGACCGACCGCCTGCAGCATCTTTGTCTTCAAGCTCCACGGAACAGATAGAAGAAACCCGACGCACTTTGAGGCCTATGCACCCGCTTCCTGTGGGTGAGGTAAAGCTGGTACTCCGGTGCCCATGTGTAGTAATACATCTCTAGTGCCTGTGTTCCAAATCTTAAGTTCCTAGTCAACCCGGAAGATCTCCTTTGCAGTAACTTTGTACTTTTTACGCACCCATTGAAACCTATGGGAGCACGCTTGTGACTATTTGCTCTGCACACGCCACCCGTGGACCTCCTGGTCACTAACTGACGTTAGCTCCTTGTAGGCCCAGCGATTCTAGAGGCCCTAGGCCTTTTCCCTTTTCTGTTCGTGGTACTTATACCACTATTTTAGTATATGGTTTGAGTGGCCACCAGGGCCTATCCATATAACGTGCAACTTCTGTGTATTCTGTGATAATCTTGTTTGACGATTTGTGCTCCTGTGCTCATAAAGAGACTAGGGGTCACTTTGAGAAATAAATACATATATATTTTGAATATATATCTGTGTGGTGTCCTTTCATTGGTATAAAAGGGGGTTGCATTTGGTAAAACAGCTGGCTTAACACGTTTCACGAGTTTAGCCTCAAAGACTGCTTAGCCTACGCTACCACTAGGGCAGCTAGTCCGAAAAGGTTGACTTACAACCACACCATAAGGGTTGCTTGGCATGGTACAAGGTGATCACTTTAACTAGTGAGCATCATATACCAGGCCAACTTCTCACAATGACTTACTTTTTCACAGAAAATACTATAGTCCCTACTTTAACACTGCCCGTCCTGCATAGCTTCACAGTGCTATTCCAACAGGCGAGTAGCCTCAGAGCAGCGTGACTACTTCCACCAATCGCTATTCCTTCCCGTGAGTTCCAGGTACCACTGTATCCGTGTTTCAGACAACATAAAACACAACGCTAACGGATTTGTTAAATCATAAATCAATAATCAAAAATTCTGTACTATGAAATTACCAATATAATCAATAAAACCATCAATTCAAAATGAGCAAAATTTCACCAGCAGTCAAAACCCTTACTATTTTTCCAACACTTCAAAAAAAAAATACCTTCTAGCACATTAACAACATTTCACAACCCTATTGATATTCACACCACTTCAATAATCGACTTCTTGTATCACCTTCCAGTACTGCTTTGCCAGTCTTCAAGGTTTGAGCATTGGAATCAGGAATCGGGACTTTTTGAGAATCTGGACATTTATCTAACTTGGGCAATTATTTTCCAGGGCTATTTAGGCTTTAAACTAAACTATGCTCCTTTTGGTGATGGTGTTAACCTTAACTCTGCTACCAGAAACTGATCGAGCGGTAATTTCACGGTAATTTCTCAATGCAATACCTCATTTACTTCTAGTTAACCGCTTTCAAGGTGATGGACCTTTGCCACCGTGTTATCACCTTCAGGAGACTTTACATAAACATGAAAATCAAAATGCAATTAATATTTAAGCCATTAATGAGAGTTGTGAATATTTTAAAGGGTTTTATTTTCTAGTCAAAAGTTAAGTTTCTCTGACCCTTTATTCATTAGTCAAATATCAATCAGGTTACAGAATTGAAAAAATAGAATTAAGACAAAACATATTATAGATTGCATACAAAGCACTCCATAAGAAAGGGAAACCCCTAATTCTATGTCAGTCAGAACTCTTTAAAGAGTTTCAGGAAAAATATAATTCAAGAGTGAGGTTTGCAAGGCTAATCAATAATTAATAATTAGGTGGCTTGCAGCCGAGCGCAATGGCTGCGCTGTAAAGGAGCTCCGAGGCCGGCGCGAGTTCCCCATGTAATCCGGAGCCCTATCCGTCAAAAAAATCCGTTCCCAAAGGCACATACTGAGGCCTAAGGACCCGGGGCACCTTTCGATCCTGCCTGCGACCTGCCGGCGCCGCCGCCCGAGTGCCTGGGACCTCCGGTGAGAAGTGGCCTGTGTCTCCCCCTGAAGCAGCGACCTCGATTTTGGAGAGGCCGATCCGTGGACAACGAGTCCGGATACGTCGCTGAGGGCCTGGTGGCGGGTGCCCTTGCCGCCGCGACGCGATGGTCTGCGATCGCCGGCCGAGACCCTTCCTCCCTGAGAGCCCAGGTGGGAGACAGGCATAAGGGACGACGTGGATTGCCCGTCTGAGAGGCGGACAGAGAGGCGAGGCGCCGACCGGCTGCACGGCCGCATGAGTGGCGGTTCCGCTCCCCGGAAAAAACCCGGCCCCACCAACATCGAGTCAGGCACTGATCGCCCATATGCAGCACGTTTAACTCTGGGTGCAGACTGCGGGGGCCACGTGAACTGCGGCGAAGGTGTGATCACGCGTGTGCCAACCAGCGGTATGGACTGACGTGGTGTGACTATTAGGGAGGGTGGCCATACGGATACTGCGGCGGAGACATTGGAAAGCGCGGCTGGTGTGGGCGACTCCCTGAAACCACTGACCGCTAACCGAAGGGTGCTAGGTGGCGCTCTAGAAGACCCGTTGGCGGGATATCCACCGGATTGGAGGCATCGGGGTGCGCGATTGACGCGCTCCCGGTCTCAGCAGCACAGTCGCCTCCAGCGGCAGGACTCCCCAGCGAGAGACGACGTCTGCGTTGGTTCTTTGCGGCCCACGGAGAGACGCCCCTACAAAGCAGCACAAACCCGGAGGCATACGAACGTGGTGGCGTGCTTGTCCTCGTTCTGTGGTGGGCACCTACTGTTCCGGCACGTGGAGACGCCTCCTCCTTGGGGGGCCTTCCATCTACCTGGGTATCTGGGAAAACCGACAGGCCGCGTGGGTCACGTGGACACACGGCAGGCGGTGGCGAATACCGCCCAGTGGTGGTTGGCGCACCCCCAGAGACCGTGCCGATCGGCCGAAGATGGGGGGCAAAGGGCCTTGAAAAACCGCACAGCTCAACCTGGATAAGTACGCCTACGCAAAGGACTCTCCAGTTCCGCCTGAGCGTCGGATCATAGGAGAGACTGATAATGCACCGAAGGGATCGCCCAAAGTCACGCTGGAAGATATCATGTCTGCCCTTACGAATGTGCAAGCCACGGTGGGCTCCATCTCTGCGGACGTCACATTTCTGAGGGCGGACTTTCAGAAGATGGCCGCAAGAGTAACCGAGGTGGAACAAAAAGCGACCACGTTAGCAACAGACACAGGCGTGCTGCAACAGAAGGTTCGGCAACTGGAAGCTGATAATAAGATCATGGCGGCCAAGCTGGACGACCAGGAAGGGCGGTCCAGACGTAATAATGTCCGCATTACCGGGGTTCCGGAGAGCGAAGGTAGACAGGCCATGGATCTCTACGTGGAAGACCTGATCAAAACCCAGTTGCACCCCAGGGGGCTTTCATCCTTCTTTTCTGTAGAAAGGGCACATCGGGTCCCGGGTGGGAAACCCAAGCCGGGGGCACCGCCCAGAACAGTTCTGGCCCGTATCTTTAACTTCCGTGATCGGGATGCCATATTGCAGACCGCACGAGTGGCCCCACCGGTGAAGGTCCAGAACTCGGTGATCTCCTTTTTCCCTGACTACACCGCGGCAGTCACGAAACGCAGACGGAGCTTCATGGAGGTCAAGAAAGAACTCAAAAGCAAAGGAATTCTGTACTCCATGATATTCCCGGCCAGGCTCAGAGTAGTGGCGGAGGGGAAAACCTGGTTCTTCGACGCGCCTGAGGAGGCGTGGGACTTGATAGAGGACTGGCGAAGGGCAGGTAAACCCCGGCAGGAAGGTAGTAGTGCGCAGCGGCTCCGGGAGGGGAGCGAAGCGGATGACTGTACGGAGGAGGTCGGCGGGGCTGCCTCCCCTTTTGGTCGATTAACCGGGGACGTCCCTTGCCCGTAACCTGGTGAAATTCAGCCCGTCAGTAATAGGATGCATCTGGCGAAACATGGACACCGACACCTGCCGGAGCAAAAGGGATGCCACGACCGTGGATTGTAGCTGACTATGCCGGAGTGGAAGAGACATCACCGGAAGGTGGCTGACACGCAACACCCAAGTGCTATGGCCTCACTTAGCACTGGACTATTGACTCCTTGCTAGCCTTTGAGAAAGGGGACTTTCAAGCGCCTCTTGGATTTCCTTCCCCCCCCACACGCAAGTATTGTTAATGGGATCGAAGCACTCTGCATTGTTGGGGAGGTGGGTAATTGGGAATCCGTCTGGCAGGGAGGGGGGAGGTAAGGGGAAGGTTTTCTTTTTCTTCTTTGATTTTCTTAGTAATTGACAGTTGTTTGTTTTTGGTTGTTGATTATGGTTTAGTTTTGCGAACACATACACATCTACTTGAGCTACACATGCACGATTCAATCCACGCGCCAGATACATCGCTAATTGCGACTCGCCTTCATGTTCTCGCTTTCAAACCAGGGAGGGTATGGCAGACACTACCTCTAGGACACATGTGAACAATGGGAATACACTGGGACCGCCTCTGACAGTGGTCTCCTGGAATGTAAACGGCCTAGGGAATAAGATAAAAAGAGGCCTAGTGTTGCAATACCTCAAGCGGCATGCACCGTCTGTCACCTTAATACAAGAAACACATTTAGTGGGAACGGCCGTCAAGGCACTGGACAGATGGGGCTTTCAAATGGTGACCCACTCTGAATTCACTTCAGGCTCTAGAGGGGTGGGGATACTTATGCGCAAGGCTTGCCCGCTGGTTCTCAATTCAACCTGGGCTGATGATCAGGGGAGATTCGCAGCGGCCTCCTGTCAATGGGAGGGACGGATCTTCAACTTCGTCTCGGTGTACCTTCCCCCGGCGCTACACACAGTAGCCTTCCCAGCTCTGGGCAAATTCTTGATAGACCTTCCTCCCGGGGAGCTCATAATGGGTGGGGATTTCAACACAGTGATGGAAGCGGCGCGCGATAGATGCCCCCCCAGGGGTGGCGGAGTGGGTTCCTCGCCCCTAAAAGATTTCTCGGACGTGATGGGTCTGGTAGACGTCTGGCGCGTGCGCCACCCAGTAGAGAATCAATACACACACCACTCAGCGGCACATAACAGTCTATCCCGCATAGACTACTTTCTCACCGCCCAGACTGGGATAGAGGGCATCCTAGAGGTGAAGCATCTCGCTAGAGGTATTTCGGACCATTCACCCTTGCTCCTCATATACTCTTCGCAGATTAAGGGCCGCAGGCGTGTCTTTCCCATTTACCCAGGATATCTCAGGGTTCCCCAGATCCAAAAGGCCTTGCATGCGACCACGAAGCATTATTTCCGCGAAAACGTACATACAGTTAAATCCCCAGTGGTTCTCTGGGAGGCCTATAAGGCAGTCCTCCGGGGACAGGCAGTTTCAGCGATCACCGCGCATAAACGAGCAGTGACACAACGAATCTCCGAACTGGAGCGGGAGTTGGAGTGCGCCGAGCGCGACCATGCAGCGGATCCTAATGACATAAATGCTCACGCTTTGCACTTAGCTCGCCAGACATATAAAGAATGTGCATGGGAGGTAGCCCTGGCTAGGCTCACAAAAACGCGACACACAATCTATGAGGCCGGGGACAAAGCTGGTAAGCTATTAGCGTGGCTAGACAAGAAGGAGAGGGCCAACCGATGGGTGGCGCACCTCTGCTTAGCTTCCGGTGAGACGGTGACAGATCCAGAGGCTATCGCACAAGCCTTTGCGCAACACTTTGAAATGGTGTACACACCGATAGCAACAGCGACGGTGGAGGAAAATCCAGCCTTCCTTCGAGACTTACAGCTCCCACAATTACTTCCGCAGGGCACGCAGTTATTGGACGCGGACCTCACCGCGGACGAAATTGCTTCGGCAATTAGGGGCCTCCAAACCGGGAAGGCGATGGGGCCAAACGGGATTCCGGTGGAATGGTACAAACGCGAAACGGACACGTTGGTACCACATCTCTTAAAGATGTACCAGGACAGTCTTGCGAAGGGGCTCCTCCCGAGAGACCAAAGAGTGGCCACGCTTGTGGCAATACTTAAGCCCGGGAAGCCCTCCCAGGAGTGTACCTCCTACAGACCAATCTCGCTCTTAAATCTCGAAGCGAAAATACTTGCCAAAGTGCTCGCGACCAGACTGCAACCTTACTTGGCAACGCTCATACACCCGGACCAGTCGGGGTTCATGCCGGGCAGGAACACAGCAATGAACCTCAGACGCCTACACGGGGTACTTGCTAGTGCACCCGACATACATGAAGAGGCGGTCATCTTATCCTTGGATGCAAGTATGGCATTTGACCGGGTAGAGTGGCCATTTCTTTTTGCGGTATTGCAACGTTTGGGGCTGGGACCCAAAATCTGTGCGTGGATACAAATGTTATATTCGCAACCGCTGGCGCAGGTGGCGGTCAATGGGAGACTGTCCGGGGAATTTCCGCTGGGACGGGGAACCAGGCAGGGATGCCCTCTCTCCCCATTACTCTTCGCATTGGTGCTGGAGCCACTAGCGTCATGGATCCGGGCAGACCCGGTGATAAACGGGCTGAAATGGACAGAGAACTGGGAGGACCGAATCTCTACGCGGACGACATCCTTTTATACCTAACGCAGCCGGAACGTTCCCTCAATAGTTTGTTAGACATCTGTGCCTCGTATGGTAGGGTCTCTGGCTATTCCATTAACTGGAGCAAATCAGTACTCTATATACTTAAGGCCCCCCCCCCGCGCCTGCCTAGAGGAGCTGCAATACAGATAGCAACGGAAGGTTTTAAGTACCTAGGCATTCACATCACACCGAACCAGGTGCACTTCATTGAGCGCAACCTACTGCCGCCTTTGCATAGATTCAAAAAAGATGTGAAGAATTGGCACTCCCTCCCGCTTACGATGCTGGGGCGGGCTGCGCTGTTTAAAATGATGGCTCTCCCTCGGTTTCTGTACGTAATACAGAATACGCCCATGCAAATACCCGACTCATACTTTAAAGCTATTGAGACGGAGGTGGGTCGCCTGCTATGGGCGGGGAAGCCCCATCGTATAGCCCTGCGTAAATTAATGCGGAGCTGGTACGACGGTGGCATTGCGTTGCCGAACGTCCATCTCTACTACTGGGCCTCCCAATTAATAGTGATCAACCAATGGCTCCATGCCCCCCAAGATGAACCGGCTCTGCGCATGGACAGACACATGATGGGAGCAGACGGCATAATGGGAGCTCTATATAATAAATCAAAACTAAGCAAACTTATTGGCCCTACGGAGCACACGATACAAGTGTGGTTCAGAGCGCAGCAGGCACTGGGGTGGGAGGGGGTGATGACCCAACAGACACCGCTGTGGGACTCTCCCAGGCTTGGTAAGCTGCGAATGAGTAAAGGTTTCAGATAGTGGGATCTTATAGGTATCTCCAGAGTAGGCGATCTATGGAACAAGGGGAAGGTGGTCACATTTGCGCAGCTCCAATCCACCTACCAGATGGCAAAGACGGAGCACTATAGGTACCTACCAATTAAGCATGCCCTTACAAAGGTAATACCCTCGGGAAGCGATTTGCCCACGGCCTCACCTCTGGAGGACCGTTTGCTAACTGATTATCTCACTAAAAAAGCAATCTCGTGCACATACCGCAAGCTGATCAATAACCAGAAAGACCCTACAATAACCCTTCGGGACAGATGGCAGGCGGAGGCGGGAGAGATGGACGAGCAGGAGTGGCAGGAGGCGCTCGCGTCCCCGCGAGAGGTTGCGACCCCCTCCAGATTAAAGCTCTTACAGCTGAAAATACTACACAGAGTGTACTTCACCAGATCCACACTGCACAAGATGGGAAGGGCTGATACGCCACTCTGCCTGAGAGGGTGCGGATCTATAGGCACATTCTATCACACCATTTGGGACTGCCCTAACATACAACATTATTGGGGGGCGGTAACGGCCACGGTGACGCAGGTCTGCGGAATAGATGTCCCGCCGGAACTGCGCAGATGCATACTGAATGTGTGGGAACCGACAGATTTGGGCCGCGCAGCACAAGAATGGGTGACACTAACATTCGCGATAGCCAAGCGAAACATCGCGCAGCGCTGGGGAGCGCGAGTGGCCCCCTCCCATCGGCAATGGTGCCGAGACCTTGACAGCACCATGGTGGCGGAAAAGACAGTTTACATCAACAGGTGATGCCCACGCAAATGGAAACGGGTATGGGGTAACTGGAATACCTTTCGGGGTAACATATGTGACCCACCACCGGAAGATTCTGAAACCGATTTCAGTGACTGAAGAATATCCTGTATCGTTGGGGAGAGTCAGGGAGGGCCGAGGGACAGTAGAAAGACCGGGGCTGACGAAAGCTGAGAGAACTGAATCTATCTGTATCAGTACATAGAACTTAAAGGTGATGAAAAGCTGGCAATAGATGTTGTCAAATACTACTTGCAGTGCTAATGATGATGTATGGCTCGTTTTTGTTTATTCTTCTGTTGTGTTTGCTTTATGGAAATAAAGGAAAAATAAATAAAAAAAAAAATTTAATAATTAGCAAAAATCTCCCATAAAGAGAAATAAATGCATAAGACAAAAACCCTTTCCTGATCTCTCAGCTGCTCTCTCTTTGCTGGTCTGTTCATCTGTGCTCCTCTGTGTCCCACACAGAGCGGCTGCCCTCCCTTCACAAGACTACAGAAGAATGTGATCTGCCTTGCCAAAAATATGACTTGCAAGGCTAGCCTACACCTCTCTGAAAAAAGCATGAGCAAGGCCACCTCCTCCCTCTATGTCTCCTCGGACGCAGTCTCCTCCCAGGCTGCACCCGAGACGTTCACGTACCAAACTCAAATGATGTCTGGTCAGATCTGCTGCTTCTCTTCTCTCCTCTAGTCTTTCCTGTCTCTTCTAGTCTGACACGCCCCCTAAGGGGTCATCATTTATACTCTAATCCTTGGCTGACTATACTAATAATGTTGTAGTTCCAGTAGAAACTCGCATTGTGATTGGTTAGCACAGGTGACATAGGGGTATAGGGGTCTCATCATCCTGTTCTCATTGCAAATCCAACCCATACCGGTTTTAACAAAGGAAGCGTTAAGGCTTAATACAGTCATATAAATCATCATCAATAATTGTACAATATTGCAACATTTAAGCGTAAAAAATATGAGTCTATTTCCGCCTTGCTTTCTCATCGCACGCAGGGATAACATTCTCCCACAAACACTGGTACATTGGCACGATGACAGGAGTGTGCAGATCATTGTGGCCTTGACCCATATGTCTTCACTTGAGACACTTGGCAGTTCATGCAGCTGGCACAATCTTCTGCGCATGCGTCTCTCATTCAGCACACTGCTAACAATTCTCAGCCATGCTGGATTCCTAGGCAGCCATTTTATTGGTGGGCCCAAAAGCAAAACAAGCTCAAAAGAATATGAATTTATGAAATAAAATCCATTATGTTTACCTCCCCCATACGAGTACCCTGTATTAGTTATTACCTAGCAAAAGCTATTAGTTTAAAGCAGCTTTTCTATTATTTGTGCACCACATGCAAAAATGTGCAATGTACAACATAGCATAAACATCCACCAGTGTACATTTTCATAGCGCAAACAGTCAATACATACTCATAGCAACATGCTATAATGTTTTCAATAGCTTTTCATGCAAAATGTGTTTGCCCCACATGTAGTGTTGGTGCATGGTTGATTAATTAATACACATTATAAGAAAGATATGTTATGAACTGAATATGCATGGTCTAAATATGCAACAAAGCCAAAGTCTCTTGAGACGGGAACAGGGAGTGTAAATTACAAGGAAAAGAAGCTGGGAGGAGAGAACACACATTCCATTCTTATGTTCAAAGCTAAAGAGGCCACAGTGAGCCTTCTAAAGGAAACTGAAATCACAAGTTTTTAATACACTGCAAAAACACATGGTAATTGAAAAAAGTGTAAAGCACATTTTCTAAATTAATGTACCTTCTATAGTGAGGTTAAATCTAAACTAAACACATTAAACATCCATGATTAATTAATTAAGCATGGTTTTACATGATTTCATTTGCAGGCCTCTTTTATGTTTTTAGTCTCGCCTGCGTAGGCTGCGCGCATGCGCAGTCTCGCTGGCGAGATTTTATGAGATGTGGGTATTTCTGTAAGGGGCATTAAGCCCCGCCCCTCTTTTCCATTGGCTGGCGTCACCGTTTAGGCTAAACAGTGACCAGCCATTGGAAAAGAGGTGTTGGTGACGTATTTGCATGGCTTTCTGAGCCGTCCCATTTGGACGGCCTGGCCTGCTTTGCGTTCGTCGCAAAAGGTTTCTTTATGGGGCCAAACATATGGCCCCATAAAGACAAGAAACCCATTAACAGGCGAGGCGAGGCCGTCCAAGTGGCTCGGCAGAGAAAAGCACGAGCAAATACTTCATGGCATCATGGCGATCTGCTCCGTGCCCGCGGTCGCCACCCGCCACCAAACCGCCACAAACCGACGCCGCCATGTTGACCAGCAGCTGCCTTCTTGGAGGAGCGAAGAGGAGCGCCGTGCTGCAGCTGAGCGTGTGCTGCAGAGGGCCACGCCCCCCGCTCGGGGAAGCGGACTGCTGGTGTAGCGACGGCTACAGCTTGGACTCCAATTCCAGCCCCTGCAGCCCGACTGCGGAGTCTCCGCGCTTCCTGGTACCGGAAGCCTCCCCGCCTGCCACCACTGGTGTAATTTAGGAGTCGGTGAGTTCACAACTACCACGGAGAGTGTGTACTAACACAGTCAGCGGCCCAATGTCCTTCATGTGTGCGTCCTCCCATTGCCCTGAATCATGGCTTTCACACCTAAACTTCTCTTTGGCGGTCATGTGTGCGTGCTCTTACACAAAACATCCCAAAATCCTCTGTGGGTGAGCACTGCATACATATAGCCCCCCAGAGTCATTGCTGGGTGCACAAACACTAATATATTTACTGTTGTAAAGAGTGTGTTCACACGCATTAACATCCCATTGTCCTCAGAGTGTGCGCTCATACATTAAAAATCTGTCTTTCCACTAGCATGAGGTCACACTATCACCCGAGAGCCTCCTGAGCCGGAATGTGAACTGACACCCTGCACACCCACGAGTCTGTAGTGACTGTGTTCACGCAGATCATCTAGGAGCACATACGAGTGTTTGTTCACACTCAACATACAAGGGCATGCAGTGAGTGTCTATTGACAAGCGGAGCATCTGCAAATACTTAATGAATGTGAAATCACACAAAGACCATCAAAGAGCCCGTTGTGAGTGCCTGCTCACAGTGAATATTCAATTGTCTGTAGTGAGTGTGTGTGATACTGGATATTGAGCAGGATGTTGAGCAGACGCCGTGCCGAAGTCAGCAGCTCTGACTGTTACGCCACATCCCCCCAAGTAAATATGCTTAGTTAATAATGCCAACACCCCTTCCCATTTGAATATTTCTCCAGAGAGCTGCTAGAAGACATCTTATCTAAGTAGGCGCTTGCAAGAAATTGTATTTGTATCTAGCGCTTCCTATCCCTGAGGAGGCGGCTTTGATGCACCAAGCCTTTGTTCCAGAGCCGGAATCCCCTCTCTGCTTTGTCCTCGGGAAAGGATGGTGGCCCTCGTACAGCACCGCCCAGCAGCCTCTTAAAGTGCACGGATTCTGCAAGCAGCTGAACTCGCACTGCATCAAAGAGTGGCGCTGCGGGTGGTCAAGATCCCGTTTTCAACCCGGTGGTTAGAATCCCATGACGTCACAGCCACACCCCCAGGTTATCTTCGTAGTTCTATGTCTTTGCATGAGGTTATTAGCTGACCCGCTGTCTTGAACATCAATAACGTAGAGAGGTTACAGAAAAAGGTGCATAAGAAGGAACTGATGACAACCAAGCACATGAAGACACATGCACAAGCACAGCCAGGCATACACACATACGCTCAGCACACAAACACACATGCACGCATACACCCAAAAACATGTATATACCCTTAGCGCAAACACAGAGGCACACGCACAGATGCAAACACGCATGCACAGTTTGACACAAACTCACACACGCGCACAAAACACTCACCCAAGGCGGATTTCCTTTGTGCTGTCAAATGGGCCTTCCCCTCCCACAGCTGCACACGAAACAGGGCCTTTCAGGGATAAATAATATGTGTCAAATCTACGCGGGAAAGTAGGCCACAAGCCGCCTCACAGTAGCCACTGGTGCAGTGTCTGATCAAACACATGCCATCTTGGGCGACTAAATATACACACACAGGGCAGGCTGTGTGGAAGCTCTCACTGTATTTTTACTTGTGACATTTGACACCACCAGCTGGAGTAGCGGCATATAAATGGAAGAACCAATAAATAATACAAAAGACACTCCGTGCACTGGAAATAATAATAAACAAGCACTTGCACAGCCAATAGGTCTCGTGTTTAGAGAGAGCTATTGGCTTTGTTAACATTTATAATATGTGTTGCAGAGCATTGTGAATGTTGCGCAGCATGTTTAAAAGTTATAAGTAATAATTAAAAAAGTGTTATAACCATTTCTCACTTTATATATGACCTAGAAAACATTATATACAACTGAAGTATCCTAATACAAGCATTTGCAATGCAATAGGTCTCGCATTTATGCGAGTTTAAGCTATTGCCATTGTAAATGACAATGCCTTTTATTTATGTTTAAAAAACGAAAACAAAAATAATCGTCATTTGCAATGTCAATAGCTCAAACTTGCGTAAATACGAGACCTATTGCATTGTAAATGCTTGTTCACTTTGCATGCACTAAAAGTGCCATTTTAAAATGCAGTCTGTCTGAAACACAAAAATAAAGCAATGCCTGAATCCAGATGAAATCCGAGCTACATCAACCATATCACAGAAGTCTTTAACATCTGTCTCACCCGAGTTTAATTGTGGATGAATACCAACTCACTGAAACTTAATGGGGACATGAAGGATATTTTGCTGGAGGGTAACTTTGGGGTCCTCGTCTGTGGCCGCTGACCATGGGCTCCACTCCCTACCCAGTACACGTGGTAAAAAATCGGGGGATATGGCTCAACGACAGGTTTTCTTTGAGCCATCAGAACAATAATGTAGCTGCTACTTGTTTCAGTATCCTTAAATGGCTGAGGAAAATCCTGGTACACCTCCCGACCCCAGCCCAAAGAACTGTTGTCCAGGCTCTGGTGGTCTCCAGACTGGACTACGGTAATGTTCTTTATCTGGGTCCTCGAAATCTCTGCTCAAATGGCTCCAAACTGTCCTGAATGCGGCTGCATGCCACCTCCACCCACCAAAATGCACTCCTTCAGCAAGTATGTTACAAACTCTTCACTGGCTGCCAGTTGAATGTTGAGTTCAATTTAAGGTGTTATGCTATATGCATAAATGCCTATCTAACTCAGGGGACATGTATCTGAGACATCTTGTTTCTTGGTATACACCCAAGCGCTTGCTCCACTCAAGCCATTTGGAACTGGCAGTGGTTCATAGAGTTGAGAACACCCGTCAATTTGGTCAGGCATTGGTGTATCTGGGACCTAAGCTTTGGAACGCCTTGCCACAGACACTGAGAGCCTGAAAATCTCTCTCAGCCTTTTGTAAACAGCTTAAAACCTGGTTGTTCCCACCTCTCTAATATCAGTTAACTATCTGGTTAATTGGTAATGCGTAGTAGATACGGGTCACTGAGGAGGCTCGCACTGGGAAACCTTTTTCTAGGTAGCTATGCACTTTATAAATCACGTATAATAATTGAGTTCCTACATAGATGAACTGAAGCTCCTTCACAAATAAGCATAGATTTAGACATGTCAAATCACTGATGTTATCTTGGCTATTGTATTTGGGAAACCACGATTGGAGGTTGGGTTGGTAGTGGTGGACCCGGTTTTACTCAATTTATCAGCAGCTTCTGAGGACTTTCCAATCTTTTTTATATGCCTTTAAGGGCATAGGTTCTAGGGCACTGCCTCCTATTGGTTGTCTGATAGCATTGCTGAGTGAGTTAAGTGGTTACTACTTACATGTATTATGATATCAGGGCCATGAATTTGTATTCTAGCAAGGACAACTCATCCTGTCATCCTTCCAATGTGAATACATTGATCTTAAAATGGATAATAGCAACTTTTGGTATTACATACAGTGCTTAGAGTCCACAAAAAACTGAAGCCAAGCAGTAAATTTGCTTGCCTTTAACTCCTCTCCAAGACCACTGTGATGTACACTTCCTCAGGGATCTGCGCATTTGACACTACTGTTTAATCCTTGACTTCACTGATCCACTCCTGTTGTCTGTCTTTCTGACATGTGCAAATGACACTCAAAAAGTTTTCAAGACAGTAGGGCGACCTACATTAGACTATTGAGAATTGTTTTTGCCCAATACATGAATGTTTCAAATTAAAAACAGGCAAAGCATGTGCCCTGTTCAGAGGCAGCAGAGATAACCTCTGGAGCCCCACATACTGGCCAGGATACGGCGGGATCTAGTCCGGATCCATCTCGCTATTGGGACTCTAGCATTCTGGTTGAAGCAACTCTCTCAGCAGAGCTCCAAGTTTCCAGTGTTCTGAAATCTTCATTATTTTATCTGGAACACCACATACTGGCTAGGATCGAGGGGGACCCTGGCCAGATCTATCTCGCTATCAGGAATCTGGCATTCCAGTTGAAGCAGCGCTCTCTCTAGAGCCCCTAACCTACTAGTGTTTTAAAATCTGGATTATTTCAATTTCATCCTTTGGAATGTTTGCTACTTTGTTTACTGTTTCCTAATTCAAATACAATACATGCCTTCACTGTTACCGAAACAACTTTCCAAGTGTACCCTACCCGAGGGCCAAGGGTTTAGTACTGCATGCCGGTTAAATGTCCCCCTCTTTAAGAACATGGTCTTGGTTACACTGCCTGTGCGTGGTTGAGGTCATTGAGAGAAGGGAGTGGCTCAGAGGTGTTGGGGTCATAAGTGGGTGAGGAGGGGGAGGAGTGAAGCTGGATTCATGGGTTTGGAACCACTGAATCTTCAATTTTGTTCTGAACTGCGTTATTGATGGGATACTGCAGGCTTGTCTGAATGGATGGGGTCGCCAGGTGCTGCTGTTTCGATGAGTGGAGGTTGTATATTGGGGTGTATTGTTGTTTTGGGGAAAAGGGACACCCTCAGTCAACGGAAGTGATACAGGCTGGAACGTGGAGGCAAAGCTGGATTTAGACCCCGCATATCCTCCCTTGCCTAATTTCTTTTAAACTTAGGTGGCCTCACAAAACCCTACTTAATTCCTCAGGTTGAATCTTGTTTTTGCTGCTGGTGGAGGGGTATTTACTCAAAATTGAGCCATCAGCCTGTTTTTATTACTTTTTTCCGACATTCCCATACAACTTGTCATGTCTCCCTCAGCACACCATGAACCATGTCCACAGCACCCTTGGATATGTTGTGTACACTCTCAGCACACCATGTCCGTGGCACCCTTAGACATGTTGTGCACACCCTCCGCAAACCATGTAAAGTATGTATGGCACCCTTAGCCATGTTGTGTATATCGTCAGCACACGATGAACCATATCCACGGCACCCTTAGACATGTTTAGTCCTTCAGCACACCATGAGCCATGTCCGCGGCCCCCACAGACACATCGTGAACATCCTCAGCACACCATGAACCATGTCTTTGGCACCCTTTCACATGTGTACACCCTCCGCACACCATGAGCCATGTCCGCAGCACCCTTAGACATGTTGTGTACACCATCAGCACACCATGAACCATGTTCGCAGCCCCCATAGGCATGTTGTGAACATCCTCAGGACACCATGAACCATGTCCGCAGCACCCTTAGACATGTCATGTACACCATCAGCACACCATAAACCATGTCTGCAGTAACCATTGACATGGTTGTGTACACCCTAAGCACACCATGTCCGCAGCACCATCAGACATGCACAGCAACAGCAGGCTTTCTCTCCTTACCTACACCCCAACTCTGCACTTGCTATGCGATGTCCGTCCCCTCAGCCAGCTCTGTCTGAAGAGGGGTCATGACTACGTGTCCAGATGTAACCTAATGCAGAAATAAAACTACATGCAATTGGGGGGGAGCTATGCTGGAAGGTCACATGGGAGAAAACCCTGTATCACCCTGTTCAGGAAGATGCAGGTGCTAGGCCTGCCGCACATCTGCACACATTCATGACACGAGGATCACTGTCACCGTGCAGGCCTCAGAACCCCTAACCTAGTGTCGTCTTTACTTAATGAAAAACTCAATGAGCTTTCAGGTCTTATTTCTCCTTAAGGAGCTTGGGCTGGAGGCTGATTTCCAACCTTGTCAATGTATTGATGAGCTCTTCCTATAGAGCGTTTCCCCCCTAGTTCCTTGTGTTAAGGTCCTTGGAGTTTAAACACCTACTATACAACAAGATAGAAGATCCTAATGACCACAAAAGGACTTGCTTTTTCTTCTCACTCGTGCCCCTGTCCATCTGGAGAGCCCTAAAATGGGAGAATGGGAGGGAGATTGTATTCATAGCAAAAAAGATAAGCTGTCCTTAACTCTGAGATGGGGGGAGGGACAAGATGCGATTCAAAGGATGCCTGGAGCACAATTGAGCCCGGCCATCTCCTGTTGCATTCATTTTGTAATATCACATGGAATAAAACAAGGACAATGACGGAGAGTCGATCCCAGTTGAGCCCTTCCACTCTCTCTTCCACGCCGCCAGTTGTTTCCCTGGATATACATGTAATTTCTCTATTCCCCATCATGTGTCCTTTTCAGGCTGGAGTTTATTCCTATCTGATTAGTAGAACAGTAAAATGTTGCAAGACCAGGATTCCCCTAGATGGTCGCCAGGCTTTTTGCAGATCTTAGCTACAGCGTATGGCGGTGCACTGATGTGGGACGAACTGACCACATGTGTTTCGCTTCTCTGTGGTTCTTGGCAAGAACTTAGCTTTCGTTTCCTCACACACCACTGACCTACTTAGTTTCCTATGGCAGTCTATTGTCTATCTTGATACTCCATTGATACGTTTCTGGGCAACCTCGCTGCTCTTCGGAGTTCTCCTTTAAGGTGAAACCACAATCTCACTTCCTTTTTCCGTAAGCTTGATTCTGGTGTAGAATTTAGTTATCAGAAACTCAGTCCGCAAACAACTGGATCCAAAGATGGAGAGACTCCCATCAGAGAGCGAGATGATTGTATCGCGTTCTAGAATGAGACTGTTCACACCTTATCCAACACCACTCATCCTCTTCATTCTTCAGTTTCTTGCCAGACTTGGTAAGATTTTTTCCCTAACATAAATTCTGTCATAGTGATTATGAGGGATTGCATTATGAGCACTAGAAAAGGTTCTCCATTTCATCTTTAAAGTAGTTGTAGCATGGACTATGCCTGAGCAACGAGTCCAACCAGCCTGCATGTGCATGAACCTCACCCATAAAGGAAGTTCTGCCTTTATACACCAGATCTCTCTGGAGGGCATTACTTGTGGAGATGTGACAGAGTTGATCACTGAATCACATCCCAGTCAGCCCTCTAGATGGACTGTTTAGCTATTTTCACTTTTTGCCCATACTGACAAAAGTGGTTTCAGTGCTTGCTATAATATACATTGATTGCTTAAGAAAGTAAACTATGGGCCAGATGTATAATTGCATTGAGCACGATATGAAAAATTGAGAGCGAAATTTGAGAGATGGTTCACAAAATTCCAATTAATAGTAGGTCGCAATCCGACCTAACTAATTAATTTATGAGGTAAGTTGCAAATTAGAATTTAGTGCAATTAGCCGCAATCGGGGATCGTAGTCGGCACAGGTCACCAGGCCACCATGTTTGATTGTTTTTGTTATTTTTAAAAAGCATGAAGGAAGCATGTCTGCTTTTAACAACAACAATAAAGTTATATTGATTATTTTTAGTTTTTTTTTCATTTTCAATGAGAGGTGGCAGTGTTCTTCTGCTCCACTGGACCACTACCTGCTCTTCCTCAAACTTTAACAAAAAATCACAAACGAAAAGGGGTGCATGTGAATGAGTCTAACTTTCTTAATGGTTTGCAATTGGAATTATTAGGTAACACCACCTACCCTGGCTCTGTTCCCTCCATTGCATGCCACTGCACCGTCACCGCTGCTTGATGATGAGCCTATCATCATTCTCAACGTAGAACCAGGGCTGCTTGACGCCACACACACAGCCACAACCGCACACAACCACACACAACCACAAACACACACACAACCACACACACAACCACATACACAACACACAACCACACACACAGCCACGCGCACAACCACACAGAAAAACACACACACAACCACACAGAAAACCACACACACAACCACACACACAACCATATACACTCACAACCATACACACACACAACCACACACACAACCACACACAACCACACACACAACCACACACATACAACCACATACACATAACCACACATAACACACAGCACCACACACAACCACACAAACAACCACACATACAACCACACAACAACCACACACACAACCACATACACAACCACACACAGAACCACAACCACACATGCAACCACACACATCCACAAACACAACACACATCCACAACCACACTCACAGCCACACATACAACCGCACACAAAACCACACACACTCACAACCACACTGTGAGACCGGCCTCACGGCGTGGCCCTCTCCATCATCCAGCCAACCTGCAACCACCCTCAAGACACGACCTCCCCGACTCCGGCCGCCCCAGCCACCCCCGATCCGCGGGCCGGCCAGAGGCCTGACCAACTCACCACCCTACCACGCATGTCCAACCAAGGAAGCGGGAGCCTCAACACAGACCCAGAGGCGCCAGCCCAGTCACACCTCGGGTCGCCTTCCCCGGGAGGACTCAATCGGCCACCAGGCCCCTGGGGAGCAGGCGCCTCCCCTACCGAGCGTCTGGGGTCCCTCCCAGGCCCACCTGAAAAGACCAAAGAAGTGAGCGGCAGGAAATCCCGCCGAACCCCCTCCGTCACCCCAGTCCCCCCTCTGCGAGCACTCCGGACTTCAAAGAACCAGCGGAGTATAACAAGGGGTGCCGGAGAAACAAGGACAGAGAAGACCTGGAACCATCTGAGCCTGCAGACGCTGTCGCGGCTCCTGAACGCTGAAGTCACCTGGGCCTGCTGAGTGACTCGCGGCCTCTTGCTATTGAACCATCTGAGCCCTGCGGACTAGGTCGCGGCTCCCGAACACTGAACCACCTAGGCCTGCTGAGTGACTCGCGGCCCCCAGCTATTGAACCATCTGAGCCCTGCTGACGGAATCGCGGCTCCTGAACTCCGACCACCTGTGCCTGCTGAGAGACTCGCGGCGCTCCCCTTGAGGACGACTCGGGAAGAGATCGCCCAGAGACACGACACCCTCCGGCTCGAGGATTGTGAGCTTCCGCAGGGTATCTCGCAGAGACAATATCTTGAAAGACTGTCCCGCTACCCCCATTCCCCACGACTGACTTGTGGTACGTTGTGCCACTGCTGTACTATTCGCCTTTTGGGTCATAAAGATCCCTTGAAATCATCGATAAAAGAACTTATCGTCCTACAAAGAATACGTGTGGTGACCCTCTGTTCACAGTGCAGTTCAGGGTGTGCGCGCCTGGTTCGGCTTATTTGGGAGAGGTGGGTCAAAGGGGTGGGCAGGACGTGTATTGAACCCCCTTCCGGCGAACGCCTTTCCAACATTTGGTGGCAGACGACGGGATCCGAGCCGACACCGAAAGAGAGCGTGCAGTGAACGACTGACGCACTACCAAACAGAGATGGAAGGAGAAACCTCCCTGGGTGCCGCAGGTACCAAAATCAGCTCACCGTTCCGAGAGGATCAATTGGACTATTACACGCATAGAGAACTCAAACAGTTTTGCAAAGACCTTGGCATCGCTACCACCGGACTAAGCACAAAGGAAGACTTCCAGAAAGTACTGAAAGCCTGGGTCGAGACGGGGGCGCCCCCGACCCAAACGGAAGAAGACTCTACCCATGAACAAACAAGCACCCCGGCGAGAAACAACGGGCCAGAGGGGAACCTGTCCTCCGAGGAACTAGCGGACCGAGAGAGAAGCCGCAACCACGAACTGGAACTGGCAAAACTAAAAATCGAGGGAGAGATAAAACTGGCAGAGAAGAAGTTAGCCGTCGAGCAGTTACGGCTACAAGGGGAACTCGAAGAGAAGAGACTCCAAAGGGAGCACGACGAAAAGAAACTCCAGCTAGAACATGAACGCGGCCTGAAGGAGATTGAGTGGCGGGCTAGACACGAAAAGTCACAGCCGCACGGGAATCCACAGCCCGCTCCCGCCGGGGAAACCAAAGTTCACATCCCCAAGGATGTGGTCAAGGAGTATTATAAGAACGATGATATCCAGCAGTGGTTTAAGGCCTATGAAGTCGCCATGACCTCTCACCGAGTACCGCAGAAGGATTGGGGGGCTGGCCTATGGGGCCGGTTCTTAAGCGAAGGAAGGGACACTCTGCTCGATCTGCCCTCCGCGGTCATGAACTCCTACAGCCACATGAAGGAAGCCCTCGTGGGCCGGTACGGACTCACCCCCGAAATGTACCGACAACGGTTCCGAGATTGCAAAAAGATACCGGGCACCACGTGGGTCGAATACGTGAACTTTTACAGCCGAGCCTTGGACGGGTGGATCAAGGGCAGCAAGGTCTCCACCTTCGAAGAACTGTTCGATCTGATCGCCTGGGAACATTTAGCGGCCAATTGCTTTATAGAACTGCGCCAGCATCTCCTAGACAGTAAACTCACCGACCCTCGGAAGCTGGCCGCTGAGGCTGATCGTTGGGTGAACACCCGGGCCACCCGGGGCCCCGTGGGGGACTACGGCCGCCACAGTCAGGGTCCACCCCCCCAGAGGGGCGGAGGGAACCACGGCCGACCAAGGGACTTTGCCGGGGGGTCCTCCACCAGCCCCCCCAGCAGCCCACCAGCGGCGGGTTCGGCCCAGTCTCCAGCCAGTACCGGAGCCCCAGGACGACCAGGTCCACGAGCTAGGATCACCTGCTTCCGCTGCCAGCAGCCCGGACACTACGCCAATGACCCCCAGTGTCCCCAGTATCAGCGAACCACCACGACCAACCCCCCGACCCGGCAGATGGCCTCCGTGGCTCTGGGGGAAGAAATGGAAGACTCCGAGGAATGGGAACCAGCGGCCATGGCTCTGGTCTCCCTTGGTGATCGAGAAATGGTCCCCGGGACACCCTTGCCCGCCAACACAGAAAAGTACCGACAGCGGGTGACCATCAACGGCCACCGAGTCGAGGGCCTTCGCGACACCGGGGCGAGTGTCACCGCGGTCCACCGCAGCCTAATTTCCGAAGACCAGATCCTAGCCGGAGCCCTCTGTCCGGTCGTATCCTCCGACAATTCTGAGAGCCTCTGCCAGATGGCCCTGGTGCCCTTCGAGTGGGGAGGGGTCTCCGGAGAACTGAAGGTAGCGGTCCGGACCTCGCAGCCCGTAGACTGCCTCCTGGGCAACGACCTGGAGAGTTCCCCGTGGGGGCAGGTAGAACGAAGAGCCCACCTGGAGATGATGGGCCTACCAGAATGGGTCTGCGCCACCACGCGCTCCATGACCGCACGAGTGGCCCCCTCCAAGGGCGGTGAAGCCCTCTTACCGAACACTTTCCCCGAGAGCAGGGACCCCCTGCCAGAAGCAGACAACCCTCCTTCCGAGGAAGAAGGAGACACTAACCCAGGGGAAGGACCGGAACCTTCCACCCCAGAGGCCCCGATGGAACTCGAGGAACTGCCCGAGTTGGCCCAGTGGCGCTGCGAAGGGGGGCCCTCCCGCGAAGAGTTCTGCCAGGAACAGACCACTTGCCCCTCCCTCGAGGGACTTAGACAACAAGCCGAAGACCAGGTCGCTGGTGACCAAACCGGAACCCATTGGATCTATTGGGACAATGGCCTCCTCTACAGCGAGCAAAAGTCCGCCGAGCTCGGCGCAGCACGAGTACTGGTGGTACCCCTGCGGTTCCGGAGCCTCCTCCTGGGCCTGGCCCACGATGTACCCTTGGCAGGCCACTTAGGCCAAGACAAGACATATCAGCGATTGGTTACCCACTTCTATTGGCCCAAGATGCGAGCGAATGTAGAAGCACACTGCAAATCATGCCTCACGTGCCAGGGCAGTGGGAAGAGTGGCGGAAAACACAAAGCTCCCTTACAACCGTTCCCCGTTGTGAGTACCCCATTCGAGCGGGTCGGCATCGACATCGTGGGACCCCTGGATCCGAAGACCGCCCAGGGCCACAGATTCATCCTTGTCCTGGTGGACCATGCCACCCGCTACCCCGAGGCCATCCCCCTCCGCACCGTGACGGCTCCCGTGGTGGACCGGGCTCTCATGGGGATCTTCTCCCGTGTCGGATTTCCCCGCGAGGTTGTGAGTGATCGCGGAACGAACTTTATATCCCGCTACATGAAGTCCCTGTGGCAGCAGTGCGGAGTCACGTATAAGTTCACGACCCCCTACCACCCCCAGGGCAACGGCCTGGTGGAACGCTTCAACCGAACTCTGAAGGGAATGATCCTGGGCCTCGAAGAGCCCCTGCGCCGGAAATGGGACGTCCTCCTCCCTTGCCTCCTATTCGCGTACCGGGAGGTTCCCCAAAAGTCTCTGGGGTTCAGCCCCTTCGAACTGCTGTACGGACATCCCGTTCGAGGGCCCCTGAGCCTGGTCAAAGAGTGCTGGGAGACAAGCCCCCGGGGGACACCCCCGGATGTGTTCCGCTACATCCTGGCGCTCCGCAACCAGACAAGGAAGTTTAGAGAACTTGCAGAGGCTAACCTCGAGGCCAGCCAAGAAGAAATGAAGCGCTGGTATGACCAGAACGCAACCCTGGTCGAGTTCCAGCCGGGCCAGCAGGTTTGGGTCATGGCTCCGGTGAAACCCTGCGCCCTACAAGACAAATGGACTGGCCCATTCAAGGTGGTCGAACGGAAGAGCCAGGTCACGTATCTGGTCGACGTACAGTCCCCACGGAACCCCCTCCGGGTCCTCCACGTAAACCGTCTCAAGCCCCACTTCGTAAGGACAGAATTGAGTTTGCTACTGGCCACCGATGAGGGGGCAGAAGAAGACACTGAACCCCTGCCCGACCTCCTGTGCACGAAAGAACTGGACGGTTCCGTGGAGGGTGTGACACTGTCGGCCACCCTCACTCCCCAGCAGGCCGACGACTGCCGCCAGCTGCTCGGACAATTCGCAGACCTCTTCTCCCTCATTCCAAGGGTGACCGACTGGTGTGTCCACGACGTGGACACCGACGACTGCCCGCCTGTGAGACACCGAGCCTACCGGGTGCCTGACCGGGTCCGCACCTGCATCAAGACCGAGGTACAGAAAATGCTCAACCTAGGGGTCATCGAGCCCTCCGACAGCCCCTGGGCCTGCCCGGTGGTTCTGGTCCCGAAGGCGGCCTCCCCAGGGGTCGCCCCCGAACTAAGATTCTGTGTAGACTATCGGGGGCTCAACGCGGTCACCCGAGCAGACGCTCACCCTATTCCCCGAGCCGACGAGCTCATCGACCGCCTGGGGGCCGCCCAGTTCCTCAGCACTTTCGACCTGACCTGCGGGTACTGGCAGATCGCTCTCACGGAGGGGGCGAAAGAGCGCTCTGCCTTCTCCACGCCAGATGGCCACTACCGCTTCAGGGTCATGCCGTTCGGAATGAAAAACGCCCCAGCCACGTTCCAGCGGTTGGTGAACAAGGTCCTGGCCAGACTCTAGGAGTTCAGCGCAGCGTACCTTGACGACATCGCCGTATTCAGCTCTCACTGGCACGAGCATCTCCAGCACCTCCGACAAGTACTAATGGCCCTGCGCCGAGCAGGCCTGACAGTGAAAGCCAGCAAATGCCAGCTCGGACAAGGCTCCGTGGTCTACCTGGGGCATCAGGTGGGCAGCGGCCAGGTCGCCCCTCTCCAGCCGAAGATCGATGCCATCAAGTCCTGGGAGCCCCCCACCACGCAGACAGAGGTTCGGGCCTTCCTGGGCCTTACGGGGTACTACCGGAGGTTCATTAAAAATTATGGTAGTATCGCAGGGCCCCTCACAGAATTGACCTCCAAGAAGCTTCCGCAGAAGGTGCAGTGGACCCCCCAGTGCCAGCAGGCGTTCGACGCCTTGAAAACCGCCATGTGCACCGCTCCCGTACTCAAGGCCCCCGACTACTCCCAAGAGTTCGTGGTCCAGACCGACGCATCCGAACATGGCATCGGGGCCGTGCTCTCGCAGTTCGATGACAAGGGCATTGATCAGCCCATAGCTTTCATCAGCCGAAGGCTGCTGCCGAGAGAGCAGCGTTGGAGTACTATAGAGCGAGAGGCCTTTGCCGTAGTCTGGGCCCTCAAGAAACTGCGGCCCTACTTGTTCGGAACCCATTTTCGAGTACAGACGGACCACCGGCCCTTGCAATGGCTAATGCGGATGAGGGGGGAGAACCCCAAGCTACTACGATGGTCCATCTCCCTCCAAGGGATGGATTTCACTGTCGAACATCGCCCCGGGACGGATCATGCCAACGCCGACGGCCTGTCCCGGTTCTTCCGCTTCGGCGAGGAGAACCCCCCAGTGGATGGGTAGTTCGCCACGCCTTTCAGCTGGGGGGGACGCGTGTGAGACCGACCTCACGGCGTGGCCCTCTCCATCATCCAGCCAACCTGCAACCACCCTCAAGACACGACCTCCCCGACTCCGGCCGCCCCAGCCACCCCCGATCCGCGGGCCGGCCAGAGGCCTGACCAACTCACCACCCTACCACGCATGTCCAACCAAGGAAGCGGGAGCCTCAACACAGACCCAGAGGCGCCAGCCCAGTCACACCTCGGGTCGCCTTCCCCGGGAGGACTCAATCGGCCACCAGGCCCCTGGGGAGCAGGCGCCTCCCCTACCGAGCGTCTGGGGTCCCTCCCAGGCCCACCTGAAAAGACCAAAGAAGTGAGCGGCAGGAAATCCCGCCGAACCCCCTCCGTCACCCCAGTCCCCCCTCTGCGAGCACTCCGGACTTCAAAGAACCAGCGGAGTATAACAAGGGGTGCCGGAGAAACAAGGACAGAGAAGACCTGGAACCATCTGAGCCTGCAGACGCTGTCGCGGCTCCTGAACGCTGAAGTCACCTGGGCCTGCTGAGTGACTCGCGGCCTCTTGCTATTGAACCATCTGAGCCCTGCGGACTAGGTCGCGGCTCCCGAACACTGAACCACCTAGGCCTGCTGAGTGACTCGCGGCCCCCAGCTATTGAACCATCTGAGCCCTGCTGACGGAATCGCGGCTCCTGAACTCCGACCACCTGTGCCTGCTGAGAGACTCGCGGCGCTCCCCTTGAGGACGACTCGGGAAGAGATCGCCCAGAGACACGACACCCTCCGGCTCGAGGATTGTGAGCTTCCGCAGGGTATCTCGCAGAGACAATATCTTGAAAGACTGTCCCGCTACCCCCATTCCCCACGACTGACTTGTGGTACGTTGTGCCACTGCTGTACTATTCGCCTTTTGGGTCATAAAGATCCCTTGAAATCATCGATAAAAGAACTTATCGTCCTACAAAGAATACGTGTGGTGACCCTCTGTTCACAGTGCAGTTCAGGGTGTGCGCGCCTGGTTCGGCTTATTTGGGAGAGGTGGGTCAAAGGGGTGGGCAGGACGTGTATCGAACCCCCTTCCGGCGAACGCCTTTCCAACATTTGGTGGCAGACGACGGGATCCGAGCCGACACCGAAAGAGAGCGTGCAGTGAACGACTGACGCACTACCAAACAGAGATGGAAGGAGAAACCTCCCTGGGTGCCGCAGGTACCGAAATCAGCTCACCGTTCCGAGAGGATCAATTGGACTATTACACGCATAGAGAACTCAAACAGTTTTGCAAAGACCTTGGCATCGCTACCACCGGACTAAGCACAAAGGAAGACTTCCAGAAAGTACTGAAAGCCTGGGTCGAGACGGGGGCGCCCCCGACCCAAACGGAAGAAGACTCTACCCATGAACAAACAAGCACCCCGGCGAGAAACAACGGGCCAGAGGGGAACCTGTCCTCCGAGGAACTAGCGGACCGAGAGAGAAGCCGCAACCACGAACTGGAACTGGCAAAACTAAAAATCGAGGGAGAGATAAAACTGGCAGAGAAGAAGTTAGCCGTCGAGCAGTTACGGCTACAAGGGGAACTCGAAGAGAAGAGACTCCAAAGGGAGCACGACGAAAAGAAACTCCAGCTAGAACATGAACGCGGCCTGAAGGAGATTGAGTGGCGGGCTAGACACGAAAAGTCACAGCCGCACGGGAATCCACAGCCCGCTCCCGCCGGGGAAACCAAAGTTCACATCCCCAAGGATGTGGTCAAGGAGTATTATAAGAACGATGATATCCAGCAGTGGTTTAAGGCCTACGAAGTCGCCATGACCTCTCACCGAGTACCGCAGAAGGATTGGGGGGCTGGCCTATGGGGCCGGTTCTTAAGCGAAGGAAGGGACACTCTGCTCGATCTGCCCTCCGCGGTCATGAACTCCTACAGCCACATGAAGGAAGCCCTCGTGGGCCGGTACGGACTCACCCCCGAAATGTACCGACAACGGTTCCGAGATTGCAAAAAGATACCGGGCACCACGTGGGTCGAATACGTGAACTTTTACAGCCGAGCCTTGGACGGGTGGATCAAGGGCAGCAAGGTCTCCACCTTCGAAGAACTGTTCGATCTGATCGCCTGGGAACATTTAGCGGCCAATTGCTTTATAGAACTGCGCCAGCATCTCCTAGACAGTAAACTCACCGACCCTCGGAAGCTGGCCGCTGAGGCTGATCGTTGGGTGAACACCCGGGCCACCCGGGGCCCCGTGGGGGACTACGGCCGCCACAGTCAGGGTCCCCCCCGCCAGAGGGGCGGAGGGAACCACGGCCGACCAAGGGACTTTGCCGGGGGGTCCTCCACCAGCCCCCCCAGCAGCCCACCAGCGGCGGGTTCGGCCCAGTCTCCAGCCAGTACCGGAGCCCCAGGACGACCAGGTCCACGAGCTAGGATCACCTGCTTCCGCTGCCAGCAGCCCGGACACTACGCCAATGACCCCCAGTGTCCCCAGTATCAGCGAACCACCACGACCAACCCCCCGACCCGGCAGATGGCCTCCGTGGCTCTGGGGGAAGAAATGGAAGACTCCGAGGAATGGGAACCAGCGGCCATGGCTCTGGTCTCCCTTGGTGATCGAGAAATGGTCCCCGGGACACCCTTGCCCGCCAACACAGAAAAGTACCGACAGCGGGTGACCATCAACGGCCACCGAGTCGAGGGCCTTCGCGACACCGGGGCGAGTGTCACCGCGGTCCACCGCAGCCTAATTTCCGAAGACCAGATCCTAGCCGGAGCCCTCTGTCCGGTCGTATCCTCCGACAATTCTGAGAGCCTCTGCCAGATGGCCCTGGTGCCCTTCGAGTGGGGAGGGGTCTCCGGAGAACTGAAGGTAGCGGTCCGGACCTCGCAGCCCGTAGACTGCCTCCTGGGCAACGACCTGGAGAGTTCCCCGTGGGGGCAGGTAGAACGAAGAGCCCACCTGGAGATGATGGGCCTACCAGAATGGGTCTGCGCCACCACGCGCTCCATGACCGCACGAGTGGCCCCCTCCAAGGGCGGTGAAGCCCTCTTACCGAACACTTTCCCCGAGAGCAGGGACCCCCTGCCAGAAGCAGACAACCCTCCTTCCGAGGAAGAAGGAGACACTAACCCAGGGGAAGGACCGGAACCTTCCACCCCAGAGGCCCCGATGGAACTCGAGGAACTGCCCGAGTTGGCCCAGTGGCGCTGCGAAGGGGGGCCCTCCCGCGAAGAGTTCTGCCAGGAACAGACCACTTGCCCCTCCCTCGAGGGACTTAGACAACAAGCCGAAGACCAGGTCGCTGGTGACCAAACCGGAACCCATTGGGTCTATTGGGACAATGGCCTCCTCTACAGCGAGCAAAAGTCCGCCGAGCTCGGCGCAGCACGAGTACTGGTGGTACCCCTGCGGTTCCGGAGCCTCCTCCTGGGCCTGGCCCACGATGTACCCTTGGCAGGCCACTTAGGCCAAGACAAGACATATCAGCGATTGGTTACCCACTTCTATTGGCCCAAGATGCGAGCGAATGTAGAAGCACACTGCAAATCATGCCTCACGTGCCAGGGCAGTGGGAAGAGTGGCGGAAAACACAAAGCTCCCTTACAACCGTTCCCCGTTGTGAGTACCCCATTCGAGCGGGTCGGCATCGACATCGTGGGACCCCTGGATCCGAAGACCGCCCAGGGCCACAGATTCATCCTTGTCCTGGTGGACCATGCCACCCGCTACCCCGAGGCCATCCCCCTCCGCACCGTGACGGCTCCCGTGGTGGGCCGGGCTCTCATGGGGATCTTCTCCCGTGTCGGATTTCCCCGCGAGGTTGTGAGTGATCGCGGCACGAACTTTATATCCCGCTACATGAAGTCCCTGTGGCAGCAGTGCGGAGTCACGTATAAGTTCACGACCCCCTACCACCCCCAGGGCAACGGCCTGGTGGAACGCTTCAACCGAACTCTGAAGGGAATGATCCTGGGCCTCGAAGAGCCCCTGCGCCGGAAATGGGACGTCCTCCTCCCTTGCCTCCTATTCGCGTACCGGGAGGTTCCCCAAAAGTCTCTGGGGTTTAGCCCCTTCGAACTGCTGTACGGACATCCCGTTCGAGGGCCCCTGAGCCTGGTCAAAGAGGGCTGGGAGACAAGCCCCCGGGGGACACCCCCGGATGTGTTCCGCTACATCCTGGCGCTCCGCAACCAGACAAGGAAGTTTAGAGAACTTGCAGAGGCTAACCTCGAGGCCAGCCAAGAAGAAATGAAGCGCTGGTATGACCAGAACGCAACCCTGGTCGAGTTCCAGCCGGGCCAGCAGGTTTGGGTCATGGCTCCGGTGAAACCCTGCGCCCTACAAGACAAATGGACTGGCCCATTCAAGGTGGTCGAACGGAAGAGCCAGGTCACGTATCTGGTCGACGTACAGTCCCCACGGAACCCCCTCCGGGTCCTCCACGTAAACCGTCTCAAGCCCCACTTCGTAAGGACAGAATTGAGTTTGCTACTGGCCACCGATGAGGGGGCAGAAGAAGACACTGAACCCCTGCCCGACCTCCTGTGCACGAAAGAACTGGACGGTTCCGTGGAGGGTGTGACACTGTCGGCCACCCTCACTCCCCAGCAGGCCGACGACTGCCGCCAGCTGCTCGGACAATTCGCAGACCTCTTCTCCCTCATTCCAAGGGTGACCGACTGGTGTGTCCACGACGTGGACACCGACGACTGCCCGCCTGTGAGACACCGAGCCTACCGGGTGCCTGACCGGGTCCGCACCTGCATCAAGACCGAGGTACAGAAAATGCTCAACCTAGGGGTCATCGAGCCCTCCGACAGCCCCTGGGCCTGCCCGGTGGTTCTGGTCCCGAAGGCGGCCTCCCCAGGGGTCGCCCCCGAACTAAGATTCTGTGTAGACTATCGGGGGCTCAACGCGGTCACCCGGGCAGACGCTCACCCTATTCCCCGAGCCGACGAGCTCATCGACCGCCTGGGGGCCGCCCAGTTCCTCAGCACTTTCGACCTGACCTGCGGGTACTGGCAGATCGCTCTCACGGAGGGGGCGAAAGAGCGCTCTGCCTTCTCCACGCCAGATGGCCACTACCGCTTCAGGGTCATGCCGTTCGGAATGAAAAACGCCCCAGCCACGTTCCAGCGGTTGGTGAACAAGGTCCTGGCCAGACTCGAGGAGTTCAGCGCAGCGTACCTTGACGACATCGCCGTATTCAGCTCTCACTGGCACGAGCATCTCCAGCACCTCCGACAAGTACTAATGGCCCTGCGCCGAGCAGGCCTGACAGTGAAAGCCAGCAAATGCCAGCTCGGACAAGGCTCCGTGGTCTACCTGGGGCATCAGGTGGGCAGCGGCCAGGTCGCCCCTCTCCAGCCGAAGATCGATGCCATCAAGTCCTGGGAGCCCCCCACCACGCAGACAGAGGTTCGGGCCTTCCTGGGCCTTACGGGGTACTACCGGAGGTTCATTAAAAATTATGGTAGTATCGCAGGGCCCCTCACAGAATTGACCTCCAAGAAGCTTCCGCAGAAGGTGCAGTGGACCCCCCAGTGCCAGCAGGCGTTCGACACCTTGAAAACCGCCATGTGCACCGCTCCCGTACTCAAGGCCCCCGACTACTCCCAAGAGTTCGTGGTCCAGACCGACGCATCCGAACATGGCATCGGGGCCGTGCTCTCGCAGTTCGATGACAAGGGCATTGATCAGCCCATAGCTTTCATCAGCCGAAGCCTGCTGCCGAGAGAGCAGCGTTGGAGTACTATAGAGCGAGAGGCCTTTGCCGTAGTCTGGGCCCTCAAGAAACTGCGCCCCTACTTGTTCGGAACCCATTTTCGAGTACAGACGGACCACCGGCCCTTGCAATGGCTAATGCGGATGAGGGGGGAGAACCCCAAGCTACTACGATGGTCCATCTCCCTCCAAGGGATGGATTTCACTGTCGAACATCGCCCCGGGACGGATCATGCCAACGCCGACGGCCTGTCCCGGTTCTTCCGCTTCGGCGAGGAGAACCCCCCAGTGGATGGGTAGTTCGCCACACCTTTCAGCTGGGGGGGACGCGTGTGAGACCGGCCTCACGGCGTGGCCCTCTCCATCATCCAGCCAACCTGCAACCACCCTCAAGACCCGACCTCCCCGACTCCGGCCGCCCCAGCCACCCCCGATCCGCGGGCCGGCCAGAGGCCTGACCAACTCACCACCCTACCACGCATGTCCAACCAAGGAAGCGGGAGCCTCAACACAGACCCAGAGGCGCCAGCCCAGTCACACCTCGGGTCGCCTTCCCCGGGAGGACTCAATCGGCCACCAGGCCCCTGGGGAGCAGGCGCCTCCCCTACCGAGCGTCTGGGGTCCCTCCCAGGCCCACCTGAAAAGACCAAAGAAGTGAGCGGCAGGAAATCCCGCCGAACCCCCTCCGTCACCCCAGTCCCCCCTCTGCGAGCACTCCGGACTTCAAAGAACCAGCGGAGTATAACAAGGGGTGCCGGAGAAACAAGGACAGAGAAGACCTGGAACCATCTGAGCCTGCAGACGCTGTCGCGGCTCCTGAACGCTGAAGTCACCTGGGCCTGCTGAGTGACTCGCGGCCTCTTGCTATTGAACCATCTGAGCCCTGCGGACTAGGTCGCGGCTCCCGAACACTGAACCACCTAGGCCTGCTGAGTGACTCGCGGCCCCCAGCTATTGAACCATCTGAGCCCTGCTGACGGAATCGCGGCTCCTGAACTCCGACCACCTGTGCCTGCTGAGAGACTCGCGGCGCTCCCCTTGAGGACGACTCGGGAAGAGATCGCCCAGAGACACGACACCCTCTGGCTCGAGGATTGTGAGCTTCCGCAGGGTATCTCGCAGAGACAATATCTTGAAAGACTGTCCCGCTACCCCCATTCCCCACGACTGACTTGTGGTACGTTGTGCCACTGCTGTACTATTCGCCTTTTGGGTCATAAAGATCCCTTGAAATCATCGATAAAAGAACTTATCGTCCTACAAAGAATACGTGTGGTGACCCTCTGTTCACAGTGCAGTTCAGGGTGTGCGCGCCTGGTTCGGCTTATTTGGGAGAGGTGGGTCAAAGGGGTGGGCAGGACGTGTATCGAACCCCCTTCCGGCGAACGCCTTTCCAACACACACACATAACCACACACACACAAAACACAAACATACAACCACACACAACCACACACAGAACCACACACACAACCACACACACAAGCACACACACAACTACACATACAACCACACATACACACACAACCACACACAAACACACACAACCACACACACACAACCACACACACACAACCACACACACACAACCACACACACACAGCCACACACACATAACCGCACCCACAACTGCACCCGCACCCCACCCACAACCATACCCACACCCACACAATCACACACACAACCACACACAACTACACACAACCACACACAACCACACACAATGACACACAATCACACACACAACCACACACAAATCACACACACAACCACACACACACAACCACACACACAACCACACACACAACCACACATAGACACATAGCCACACACACAACCACACACAACCACACATACAACCACACAGAAAAACACACACACAACCACACACACAACCAGACACGAACACAACCACACACAACCATACACACTCACAACCACACACACACAACCACACAGACAACCACACACACACAACCACATATACAACCACACACACAACCACACACACAACCATACATACTCGCAACCATACACACACACAACCACACACACAACCATATACACTCACAACCATACACACACAACCACACACAACCACACACACACAATCACACATAACACACAGAACCACACACAACCACACACACAACCACACAGAACCACACACACACACAACAACACATACAACCACAACCACATAAAAACCACACACACAACCACATACACAACCACACACAGAACCACAACCACACACACAACCACACACATCCACAAACACAACACACATCCACAACCACACACACAACTACACATACAACCACAACCACACATACACACACAACCACACACACACACACACAACCACACACACACACAACCACACACACACAGCCACACACACATACCCGCACCCACAACTGTACCCGCACCCCACCCACACCCACAACCATACCACACCCACACAATCACACACACAACCACACACAACTACACACAACCACACACAATCACACACACAACCACACACACACACAACCACATACACAACCACACACACAACCACACACACACCCACGACCACACATAGACACATAGCCACACACACAACCACAGAAAACCACACACACAACCACACAGAAAAACACACACACAACCACACACATATCCACACACACCACACACAACCACACAGAAAACCACACACATAACCACACACACACAAGCACACACAACCATGCACACTCACAACCACACTCACAACCCCACACACACAACCACACACACAACCACACACACACAACCACACACACACAACCACGTACACAACCACAACCACACACAACCCCCCACACACAACTCCTCACACACAACCACAACCACACAACCACATACACACACAACCACACACACACAACCAACAAACACAACTGCACACAACCACAACCACACACAACCACAACCACACACAACCACACACACAACCATACACATAGCCACACACACAGCCACACACAAAACCACACACACAACCACACAGAAAACCACAATTACAACCATACACACACACAACCACACACACACAGCCACACAAACACAACCACACACAACCACACACAAAACCACACAAACAACCACGCACACACAACCACACAGAAAACCACGCACATAACCACACACAACCATACACACTCACAACCACACACAACCACACATAACCACACACACACAACCAGACACACACACACTCACAGACACACAACCACATCCACAACCACACACACATTCGCACACACACAGCCACACACACATACACACACACAACCACACACACACAACCACACACACAACCATACAGACTCGCAACCATACACACACACAACCACACACACGACCACACACAACCACACACACACAACCACACATAATAACACATAGAACCACACACAACCACACACACAACACACATCCACACACAACCACAACCACACACACATCCACACAAAACCACACACATAACCACACAGAAAACCACACACACAACCACACACACACAACCACAACCACACACACAACCACACACACAACCACACATATAACCACACACAACCACACACACAACCACAACCACACACACACAACCACACACACAACCACACACAACCACTCAACCACACACACAACCACACACACAACCACACACAACCATACACACACCACATACACAACCACACACACAACCACACACACAACCACACACACACAACCACACACACACAACCACACACACACAACCACACACATACAACCACACACACAACCACACACACAACCACATATACACAACCACACACACACAACCACACACACAACTACAACCACATATACACAACCACAACCACACACACACAAACACACACACCCACACACACAACCACACACAACCACACACACAGCCACATACACACAACCGCACCCACAACTGCACCCGCACCCACAACCACACCCGTACCCACAACTGTACCCACGACACCCACACCCACACACACACAATACCACACACACACAACCACACACTACCACACACACACACAACCACACACACCTAACCACACAACCACTCAACCACACACACAACCACACACACACACACACAACCACACACACACAACCACACACAGACACAACTACACACAACCACACACATACAACCACACATACACACAACCACACACACACAACCACACACACAACCACATACACAACCACACACACACAACCACAACCACACATACACACACAACCACACACACACACAACCACACACACACAACCACACCCACAACTGCGCCCGACCCACAATCACAACTGCACCTACAACCACACACAACCACACACATAAAACCACAAACACATACAACCACACACAACCACACAAACAACCACACACAACCACACACACAACCATACACAACCACACACACAGCCACACACAACCACAACCACACACACAACTACAACCACATATACACAACCACAACCACACACACACAAACACACACACCCACACACACAACCACACACAACCACACACACAACCACATACACACAACCGCACCCACAACTGCACCCGCACCCACAACCACACCCGTACCCACAACTGTACCCACGACACCCACACCCACACACACACAATACCACACACACACAACCACTGTGAGAAGTTGGCCTGGTATATGATGCTCACTAGTTAAAGTGATCACCTTGTACCATGCCAAGCAACCCTTATGGTGTGGTTGTAAGTCAACCTTTTCGGACTAGCTGCCCTAGTGGTAGCGTAGGCTAAGCAGTCTTTGAGGCTAAACTCGTGAAGCGTGTTAAGCCAGCTGTTTTACCAAATGCAATCCCCTTTTATACCAATGAAAGGACACCACACAGATATATATTCAAAATATATATGTATTTATTTCTCAAAGTAACCCCTAGTCTCTTTATGAGCACAGGAGCACAAATCGTCAAACAAGATTATCACAGAATACACAGAAGTTGCACTTTATATGGATAGGCCCTGGTGGCCACTCGAACCATATACTAAAATAGTGGTATAAGTACCACGAACAGGAAAGGGAAAAGGCCTAGGGCCTCTAGAATCGCTGGGCCTACAAGGAGCTAACGTCAGTTAGTGACCAGGAGGTCCACGGGTGGCGTGTGCAGAGCAAATAGTCACACGCGTGCTCCCATAGGTTTCAATGGGTGCGTAAAAAGTACAAAGTTACTGCAAAGGAGATCTTCCGGGTTGACTAGGAACTTAAGATTTGGAACACAGGCACTAGAGATGTATTACTACACATGGGCACCGGAGTACCAGCTTTACCTCACCCACAGGAAGCGGGTGCATAGGCCTCAAAGTGCGTCGGGTTTCTTCTATCTGTTCCGTTGAGCCTGGGACAAAGATGCTGCAGGCGGTCGGTCCGGTAGAGATGCGGTGGATCCAAGGGTGGATCGGAGATGTTGAAGACCTGTAAGCAGAGGGGACAGTGTTCACAGTCACTAGCCAGTGACCAGCGTGGCACCAGGTGGGTACCAGGCGATGTCGGGTGCAAACAGGTGATGAGGGGTAGCTTGTCTCCGCAGCCACGTGGTCCCTGAAGGTCGACGACGTCCAGGAGTCGGCTCACGAGCTGTCCCACGCAGGCTCTCACTGTCGGCGGTGTCGGCGACTTGATCGAAGCAAACAAGCCTTGGCAAAAGCAATTGTAGAAGGATTCGGAAATCAGCTGTTGGTTCTGACCAGCAAGGTCAGAGGGATTGCTCCTTTGGAGGGGAGCAAGGGCCAGTCTGGAGCAACCAGACCAGCGGTGTTTGTCGTAGATTTCGTCGCCAAGATGGCCACTAGCCAGCGGGCCAGCAACCGGTTAGGCGCGTCGAGTGGCAAAATGCAGAAGGGCCCCACGCAGATCGTGGAGATGCTGGAGGGCTCACCTTTGGTGCAGATGCTGCTCGAGGGTTGGGCTTCTCAGGACCCAAAGCACAACTTGGAGGGAGCCTCGGTTGTTGCACTGGTCAGCTTGTCGTAGTCGTTTCAAGATGGCTGGCTCCACGTGTCTCGGTGCCTCCACGGGTCTCCTCTTTGCAGGGACTGTGGATCGGGCGGTGAGAGGTCTGGAGGTCCAGGTCTTGTCAGTCTCTGGGCTCGGGCTCCGGCGGGAGGCGGCGGCAAAGCAGACGTTGATTCGCTGGATGGTGCTTGCGTTAGCAAGGTGGTCACTCCCTGACCACAGGGGAGATTTTCTTCAGTCTTCTGTGCAGCAGAATGTCGAAGTTCCCGTCTTCTTCTTAGTTTCAAGTTGATTCCAGGATGTCTGAAGTCTTAGGACACAGCTCCTACCTTTATTCGGATTCTAGGGGCCGGACTACCTGCTAGGTCCCTCCCTATGGGCGGGACCAGGAAGGGGGGTGGTTACACCCCCAATCCTTTGTCCAGCTCGCCCCAGGCCCGGGACTGGTGTGCCCCAGGACCGGTTTGAACTGGCCTATGCCCCGAGGCTCCTTGTGAGCCACAGGCATGTCTGGTTTCTTTCAAGCCCTACCTGACCAATACACAAAATCCTGTCTGGGGTGGTGCACGCACCTCCCCTGGCAGGAAACCCTTTGTCCACACCTCCCAAGCTGGAAGGACTCCCAGCAGCAGGAGGGCAGACTTGTGTCTGTGGTGGCAGCATCCATTTTGTGGAGCTGAGGCTATGTCTGATTTTACCCGGGTTTCAGGTACTGTACATGTCGTGTCCCTCTAGAAGGGTGGAATGCTAACCCCGTCGCCAGAATTGGCGAGGGGTTAGTATTCCAATTCGTATGACACCTTACTCGACATGTTTTGATAAAGCCAAACCAAAGATAGCATTTAACCGCGAGGTTCATAATGCACTTAAGAGTATATGGTATGACGATATCTGGAAACAGTAGAAGGAAGTTGTTCCGACCACTGTAGACAGGCTCAGCTCATGCCAGAGCACCATCTCACATGGAACCAAGCACTCTGCCTTCAGGATTGTTAAGGCCTGCTATAGGAGTGACTTATAGGTTACCAGGTGTCCCATTTAAGGTTAGGTATAGGTATACTACACCTAAGTAAGAGGTGATTACACCAACTTACCCCAGCTGAGTGATCAGCCAGTTGTGTCAAATCGTTAGGCCAAGCCTGGGGTGGCATAATACATGCTGCAGCCCTTGGCAGGCCTTGGGTACACCAATGCCCTGGGTACCTAGTGTACACTGGTACAGGGGCTGACAGGGTGATCCACTTCCAATTGGTTATGCACCTAGGGTGCATAGTTTTAATTTAGTAGAGAGAACAGCAGGCTGGGGGTCTGATTGGCAGGCCCACAGCCTCAATATGTCAAAAACCAGTGAAGCAAAAAGCAAAAATTTGGGGTGACCATAGGATAGCAGACCCTACTCTCCTACACAACCCCCCCCCAAACGCTGGGACATTAAACTAGCCTTGACCAGTCTCGTCTTCATGTCCTAAGTGGAAGTACCTGGAGAGACCATCTGCATTCCCATGGTCAGTACCTGGCCGGTGCTCCACTGTAAAGTCCATCCCCTGTAGGGAAATGGACCACCTAAGCAGTTTGGGGTTTTCACCCTTCATCTGATTTAGCCACAAGAGGGGCTTATGGTCGGTCTGAATCTTGAAGTGAGTGCCAAACAAGTATGGCCTCAGCTTCTTCAGGGCCCACACCACAGCAAAGGCCTCCCTCTCAATAGCTGACCAATTCTTCTCTCTGGGGGTCAACCTTCTGCTAATAAAAGCAATGGGTTGGTCTTGACCATCTACATTAAGTTGTGACAGCACAGCTCCCACACCCAACTCAGAAGCATCTGTTTGGACAATAAACTCTTTGGAGTAGTCAGGACTTTTCAGGATAGGTGCAGAGCACATGGCCTCCTTCAGGTCATCAAATGCCTTTTGACAGCTTACTGTCCACTGAACCTTTTTGGGCATCTTCTTGGATGTCAGATCATTAAGAGGAGTCACAATGGACCCATAGTTCTTAACAAACTTCCTGTAGTACCCAGTCAAGCCCAAGAAAGCTCGAACTTGAGTCTGGGTGGTTGGAGGGGACCAGTCCTTGATGGATTGTATCTTACTCTCCAGTGGTTGAACTTGGCCTCCACCTACAAGGTGGCCCAAATATACAACCTTACTCTGCCCTATCTGGCACTTAGTAGCCTTGATAGTGAGGCCTGCCCTCTGCAGGGCCTCAAGAGCCTTCTTCAGGTGGATCAGGTGATCCTCCCAGGTGGAGCTAAAGACAGCAATGTCATCAAGATATGCTGCACAAAAGTCATCCAACCCAGTAAGGACTTGGTTCACCAGCCTTTGGAAGGTGGCAGGTGCATTCTTCAGACCAAAGGGCATCACCACAAACTGATAATGCCCACCTGGGGTTGAGAATGCTGTTTTGGCCTTAGACTCCTCAGCTAATCTGATTTGCCAATAGCCAGCTGTTAAGTCAAATGTGCTCAAAAACTTTGCAGAAGCTAGTTTGTCTATGAGCTCATCTGCCCTTGGAATAGGGTGTGCATCTGTCCTGGTGACAGCATTGAGTCCTCTGTAATCCACACAGAACCTCATCTCTCTCTTGCCATCTTTGGTGTGAGGTTTGGGGACCAGAACCACTGGGCTAGCCCAGGGGCTCTCTGAGGGTTCAATGACACCTAATTCCAGCATTTTATGTACCTCAGCCTTTATACAGTCCCTGACGTGGTCAGGTTGTCTGTAAAGTTTGTTCTTTACAGGCAGACTGTCACCAGTGTCCACAACATGGGTACACCAGTCAGTTTGACTAGGTATCAAGGAAAACATATGTGAAAATGATTGTAGAACCTGTCTACATTCAGTCTGCTGATGGGCAGTGAGGTTGCCTCCAAGGGTCACTCCTTCAACTGAGCCATCTTCAGGGTTCTGAGACAACAGGTCTGGGAGAGGGTCACTCTCTTCCTCCTGTCCCTCATCTGTAGCCATGAGCAAGCCCATGTCTGCCCTGTCAACATATGCTTTAAGCCTGTTAACATGGAGTACCCTGTGGGGACTCCTGGGAGTTCCTAGGTCCACCAAGTAGGTGACCTCTCCCTTCTTTTCCAGGATTGTATGGGGTCCAGACCATTTGTCTTGGAGTGCTGCTGGGGCCACTGGCTCCAACACCCATACCTTCTGTCCTGGCTGATACTCAACCAAGACAGCCTTTTGGTCATGCCAAGCTTTCTGTAAGGCCTGGCTTGCCTCAAGGTTTTTAGATGCCTTCTCCATATACTCAGCCATCCTGGAGCGGAGACCAAGTACATAGTCCACTATGTCTAGCTTAGGCTTTTTGAGAGGTAACTCCCATCCTTCCTTCACCAAACACAGTGGGCCTCTCACAGGGTGCCCAAACAACAATTCAAAGGGGCTGTAGCCAACTCCTTTTTGTGGGACCTCTCTGTAAGCAAACAGAAGGCAGGGTAGAAGGATATCCCATCTTCGCCTGAGCTTTTCAGGTAATCCTTTGATCATACCCTTTAGGGTCTTGTTGAATCTCTCAACAAGCCCATTGCATTGTGGGTGATAAGGGGTGGTGAACTTGTAGTTGACACCACATTCCTTCCACATAGCTGTCAAGTATCCTGACATAAAGTTGGTACCTCTGTCAGATACTACCTCCTTAGGAAACCCCACTCTGGAGAATACTCCCAGCAGGGCCCTGGCCACAACAGGAGCTGTAGTGGTCCTAAGGGGAATTGCCTCTGGATACCTGGTGGCATGATCCACTACCACCAGTATAAATCTGTGCCCAGATGCAGTGGGAGGATCCATGGGACCCACTATGTCTATTCCCACTCTTTCAAAGGGGACCCCCACCACAGGTAGTGGTATAAGGGGGGCCTTTGTTGTGCCACCTGATTTGCCACTGGCTTGGCAGGTAACACAGGAGCGACAAAACTCCTTTGTATCTTCATTCATATGAGGCCAGTGAAAGTGAGGGACAAGCCTGTCCCAAGTCTTGTTCTGGCCTAAGTGTCCTGCTAAAGGAATGTCATGGGCCAAGGTAAGAAGGAAGCCCCTAAATTGCAGAGGTATGACCAACCTCCTGGTTGCACCAGGCTTGGGGTCTCTAGCCTCTGAATAAAGGAGCCCTTCATCCCAATACACTTTATGGGTACCTTGAGCATTCCCAGCAGCCTCAGCAGCAGCCAGCTGTCTGAGGGGTTCAAGAGAGGGACAGGATAACTGAGCCTGCCTCAAGTCAGCCCTTGAAGGTCCCCCTGTCCCCAGAAACTCAACCTGATCAGGTTCAAGCTCTTCAGGGACAGTTCCTTCAGGGTCCTCTAGATCAGCTTCCTGGGAAGGCTGATCATCACTCTGAGGCAGGGGGGAAGGCACAGCCTTGACCCTCCTGTTCTTCTTCTTGGTAGGTGCTTGGTCCCTTGTTCCAGGATCCAAGACCTGTGGTTCAGTGAGGCACTTTTTGGCCTGTGACCTGGTCACAGCAAGGACATGTGATGATATACCTAACATCTCTGCATGAGTCCTGTACTCCACTTCTGACCATAGAGAACTCTCTAGGTCATTGCCCAACAAACATTCTACTGGGAGGTCTGCACTAACCACAACCCTTTTGAGGCCAGTTACCCCTCCCCATGAGAAGTTAACAACTGCCACACTATGTGAAGTAGTGGCATTGCTGGCATTGGTCACCAGGTAGTTCTCACCTGGTATGTACTGTCCAGGGTCCACAAAGCCTGGTGTCACCATAGTGACACTGGCACATGTGTCCCTGTAAGCTTGAGCCACTTTTTCATTTATTAAAGGAGTCTGTCTGTACTTGCCCAGGTTACTGGGGCTCACAGTCAGGGACAAATCAATGTCCCCATCACAGATCAAGACTGCCTGTGTAAGGGTTCTGTCTAAGTCAGAATCTCCTTCAGTTCCCATAGTGATTCCCACTACACCCTTTGTCTGGGGACCAACACTGCTAACAGTAGTACTGGGAGCAGGTGCCTTAGGGGCAACAGTGTTGGGGGCTCCACCCTTTTTGCAATCACTAGTCCAGTGAGTTGTATTTTTACAATGATTGCACCAGGGTTTCTTTTGACCTTCTTTCTTCTTTTTGGACTGTTGTTGGGACCCACCCTCCTTAGCAGTAGTTTGGGGCCCTGTTGAAGACTTCTGGTCTTTAGATTTCTGATCTCCACCCTTTTGGTCTGTTTTCTTCTGATCACCCCCTTGGCCCTGGTTCTGGTTCTTTTGCTTAACCCTGGTTCTGACCCATTTGTCTGCCTTCTTTCCCAATTCTTGGGGAGAGGTCAGATCAGAGTCAACCAAGTGTTGATGCAGTTGCTGGTTTTGACAGTTATTTAAAATCTGTTCTCTCATCATCAAATTATACAATCCTGTAAAATCAGATACCTTACTTCCCAGCAACCAACCCTCCAAAGCCTTAGTGGCACATTCAATGTATTCAGACCAGTCCTGAGTCTGTGTCTTTTGGGTGTCTCTGAACATTAACCTGTACTGCTCAGTGGTTAAGCCTAACCCATCAACTAGAACACTCTTCAGGACTCTGTAGTTTCTGACATCCTCTTCTCTAACAGTGAGGAGTCTGTCTCTGCCTCTTCCCTCAAAGGAGAGCCAGAGGATTGCTGCCCACTGATCTTCAGGAACCTGCTGTACTTTGCAGGCTCTCTCAAGAGCAGTTATCCACTTGTGGATGTCATCCCCACTTTTGTAGGGGGGCACAACCTTAGACAGGTTTCTATTATCGAAAACCCTATCTTTGTCCTTAGGGACAATGCTGCCACCAGTGGGTATAGACCCACTCTCTCTAGGTTGCCTAGCCTTGTTCAGTTTTTCTTCCATCAGGGCTACTTCTAGCTCCTGCTTCCTGATCCTCAGCTGGGCTTCCTGCATTCTGGCCTCATGTTCCCTCCTCTGAGGGGTGGTCATCCTTTTCCTGGAGTGACCTTGAGAGCCTCTAGAGCCATGGGAAGCATTGGAGTCACCTGAGCGATTCCTTTGCCTTCCAAACCCTGTGTTAAGTCCACTGGGGAGATCCAGTGGGTTGAACCCACTGTCAGTCCCCAATAGCCTTGGTTTAGCTGGGCCAAGTATAATACTTGGCACTGGGCTAGTTCTCCCTTCATCCTCACTACTGTCAGTATCCTTTTCACTCTCATCCTCTGTGGTAGGCATCCCATCTAAGGGGTGACTATTGAGAAGGGGTACTTCAGTGGCATCTTCAGAAGGGGGGCCTCCTGTTCCTGTCCCTAAGGGGGCTAACTGGGAAGCTTTCTTGAGTGCTCTCTGATTCTCATCATTCTGTAAGAGCTCTCTGAGCTCAGCAGAGTTTGGGTTCTTGGGCTGTTTAAGGCCTCTAAGAGTTGCCAAATGCCTGAGCTCATTCTGATTAAGGGTAGCAAAGCTGGATGGTGCCCTCTGGGGGTCACTCTCAACAGAGATGGGTACAGTGGACCCCTCTGCCCCGGCCATTGCTCTTAAGTGTGGGTGGATGTGTTGCAATCTACCTACACTTGGGTTTACCTACTAAACCTATCTAGTAGTTGTAGTCAGGGTGTGCTACTCCCTTTGCTCTACAACAACTAAGTTCAGTAGAACTTAAGTATATCTAATCTTGTTTTATATGTACCTACAGGTACCTATGTGATCTTTCAATTGGTAACCAAGAGATTACAATGGTAAAACACAGCAAGCTCAAATCCAACCGCTGCTCACCAATGTGAGAAGTTGGCCTGGTATATGATGCTCACTAGTTAAAGTGATCACCTTGTACCATGCCAAGCAACCCTTATGGTGTGGTTGTAAGTCAACCTTTTCGGACTAGCTGCCCTAGTGGTAGCGTAGGCTAAGCAGTCTTTGAGGCTAAACTCGTGAAGCGTGTTAAGCCAGCTGTTTTACCAAATGCAACCCCCTTTTATACCAATGAAAGGACACCACACAGATATATATTCAAAATATATATGTATTTATTTCTCAAAGTAACCCCTAGTCTCTTTATGAGCACAGGAGCACAAATCGTCAAACAAGATTATCACAGAATACACAGAAGTTGCACTTTATATGGATAGGCCCTGGTGGCCACTCGAACCATATACTAAAATAGTGGTATAAGTACCACGAACAGGAAAGGGAAAAGGCCTAGGGCCTCTAGAATCGCTGGGCCTACAAGGAGCTAACGTCAGTTAGTGACCAGGAGGTCCACGGGTGGCGTGTGCAGAGCAAATAGTCACACGCGTGCTCCCATAGGTTTCAATGGGTGCGTAAAAAGTACAAAGTTACTGCAAAGGAGATCTTCCGGGTTGACTAGGAACTTAAGATTTGGAACACAGGCACTAGAGATGTATTACTACACATGGGCACCGGAGTACCAGCTTTACCTCACCCACAGGAAGCGGGTGCATAGGCCTCAAAGTGCGTCGGGTTTCTTCTATCTGTTCCGTTGAGCCTGGGACAAAGATGCTGCAGGCGGTCGGTCCGGTAGAGATGCGGTGGATCCAAGGGTGGATCGGAGATGTTGAAGACCTGTAAGCAGAGGGGACAGTGTTCACAGTCACTAGCCAGTGACCAGCGTGGCACCAGGTGGGTACCAGGCGATGTCGGGTGCAAACAGGTGATGAGGGGTAGCTTGTCTCCGCAGCCACGTGGTCCCTGAAGGTCGACGACGTCCAGGAGTCGGCTCACGAGCTGTCCCACGCAGGCTCTCACTGTCGGCGGTGTCGGCGACTTGATCGAAGCAAACAAGCCTTGGCAAAAGCAATTGTAGAAGGATTCGGAAATCAGCTGTTGGTTCTGACCAGCAAGGTCAGAGGGATTGCTCCTTTGGAGGGGAGCAAGGGCCAGTCTGGAGCAACCAGACCAGCGGTGTTTGTCGTAGATTTCGTCGCCAAGATGGCCACTAGCCAGCGGGCCAGCAACCGGTTAGGCGCGTCGAGTGGCAAAATGCAGAAGGGCCCCACGCAGATCGTGGAGATGCTGGAGGGCTCACCTTTGGTGCAGATGCTGCTCGAGGGTTGGGCTTCTCAGGACCCAAAGCACAACTTGGAGGGAGCCTCGGTTGTTGCACTGGTCAGCTTGTCGTAGTCGTTTCAAGATGGCTGGCTCCACGTGTCTCGGTGCCTCCACGGGTCTCCTCTTTGCAGGGACTGTGGATCGGGCGGTGAGAGGTCTGGAGGTCCAGGTCTTGTCAGTCTCTGGGCTCGGGCTCCGGCGGGAGGCGGCGGCAAAGCAGACGTTGATTCGCTGGATGGTGCTTGCGTTAGCAAGGTGGTCACTCCCTGACCACAGGGGAGATTTTCTTCAGTCTTCTGTGCAGCAGAATGTCGAAGTTCCCGTCTTCTTCTTAGTTTCAAGTTGATTCCAGGATGTCTGAAGTCTTAGGACACAGCTCCTACCTTTATTCGGATTCTAGGGGCCGGACTACCTGCTAGGTCCCTCCCTATGGGCGGGACCAGGAAGGGGGGTGGTTACACCCCCAATCCTTTGTCCAGCTCGCCCCAGGCCCGGGACTGGTGTGCCCCAGGACCGGTTTGAACTGGCCTATGCCCCGAGGCTCCTTGTGAGCCACAGGCATGTCTGGTTTCTTTCAAGCCCTACCTGACCAATACACAAAATCCTGTCTGGGGTGGTGCACGCACCTCCCCTGGCAGGAAACCCTTTGTCCACACCTCCCAAGCTGGAAGGACTCCCAGCAGCAGGAGGGCAGACTTGTGTCTGTGGTGGCAGCATCCATTTTGTGGAGCTGAGGCTATGTCTGATTTTACCCGGGTTTCAGGTACTGTACATGTCGTGTCCCTCTAGAAGGGTGGAATGCTAACCCCGTCGCCAGAATTGGCGAGGGGTTAGTATTCCAATTCGTATGACACCTTACTCGACATGTTTTGATAAAGCCAAACCAAAGATAGCATTTAACCGCGAGGTTCATAATGCACTTAAGAGTATATGGTATGACGATATCTGGAAACAGTAGAAGGAAGTTGTTCCGACCACTGTAGACAGGCTCAGCTCATGCCAGAGCACCATCTCACATGGAACCAAGCACTCTGCCTTCAGGATTGTTAAGGCCTGCTATAGGAGTGACTTATAGGTTACCAGGTGTCCCATTTAAGGTTAGGTATAGGTATACTACACCTAAGTAAGAGGTGATTACACCAACTTACCCCAGCTGAGTGATCAGCCAGTTGTGTCAAATCGTTAGGCCAAGCCTGGGGTGGCATAATACATGCTGCAGCCCTTGGCAGGCCTTGGGTACACCAATGCCCTGGGTACCTAGTGTACACTGGTACAGGGGCTGACAGGGTGATCCACTTCCAATTGGTTATGCACCTAGGGTGCATAGTTTTAATTTAGTAGAGAGAACAGCAGGCTGGGGGTCTGATTGGCAGGCCCACAGCCTCAATATGTCAAAAACCAGTGAAGCAAAAAGCAAAAATTTGGGGTGACCATAGGATAGCAGACCCTACTCTCCTACAACCACACACTACCACACACACACACAACCACACACACCTAACCACACAACCACTCAACCACACACACAACCATACACACACACACAACCACACACACACAACCACACACAGACACAACTACACACAACCACACACACACAACCACACATACACACAACCACACACACACAACCACACACACAACCACATACACAACCACACACACACAACCACAACCACACATACACACACAACCACACACACACACAACCACACACACACAACCACACCCACAACTGCGCCCGACCCACAATCACAACTGCACCTACAACCACACACAACCACACACATAAAACCACAAACACATACAACCACACACAACCACACAAACAACCACACACAACCACACACACAACCATACACAACCACACACACAGCCACACACAACCACAACCACACACACAACTACAACCACATATACACAACCACAACCACACACACACAAACACACACACCCACACACACAACCACACACAACCACACACACAACCACATACACACAACCGCACCCACAACTGCACCCGCACCCACAACCACACCCGTACCCACAACTGTACCCACGACACCCACACCCACACACACACAATACCACACACACACAACCACTGTGAGAAGTTGGCCTGGTATATGATGCTCACTAGTTAAAGTGATCACCTTGTACCATGCCAAGCAACCCTTATGGTGTGGTTGTAAGTCAACCTTTTCGGACTAGCTGCCCTAGTGGTAGCGTAGGCTAAGCAGTCTTTGAGGCTAAACTCGTGAAGCGTGTTAAGCCAGCTGTTTTACCAAATGCAACCCCCTTTTATACCAATGAAAGGACACCACACAGATATATATTCAAAATATATATGTATTTATTTCTCAAAGTAACCCCTAGTCTCTTTATGAGCACAGGAGCACAAATCGTCAAACAAGATTATCACAGAATACACAGAAGTTGCACTTTATATGGATAGGCCCTGGTGGCCACTCGAACCATATACTAAAATAGTGGTATAAGTACCACGAACAGGAAAGGGAAAAGGCCTAGGGCCTCTAGAATCGCTGGGCCTACAAGGAGCTAACGTCAGTTAGTGACCAGGAGGTCCACGGGTGGCGTGTGCAGAGCAAATAGTCACACGCGTGCTCCCATAGGTTTCAATGGGTGCGTAAAAAGTACAAAGTTACTGCAAAGGAGATCTTCCGGGTTGACTAGGAACTTAAGATTTGGAACACAGGCACTAGAGATGTATTACTACACATGGGCACCGGAGTACCAGCTTTACCTCACCCACAGGAAGCGGGTGCATAGGCCTCAAAGTGCGTCGGGTTTCTTCTATCTGTTCCGTTGAGCCTGGGACAAAGATGCTGCAGGCGGTCGGTCCGGTAGAGATGCGGTGGATCCAAGGGTGGATCGGAGATGTTGAAGACCTGTAAGCAGAGGGGACAGTGTTCACAGTCACTAGCCAGTGACCAGCGTGGCACCAGGTGGGTACCAGGCGATGTCGGGTGCAAACAGGTGATGAGGGGTAGCTTGTCTCCGCAGCCACGTGGTCCCTGAAGGTCGACGACGTCCAGGAGTCGGCTCACGAGCTGTCCCACGCAGGCTCTCACTGTCGGCGGTGTCGGCGACTTGATCGAAGCAAACAAGCCTTGGCAAAAGCAATTGTAGAAGGATTCGGAAATCAGCTGTTGGTTCTGACCAGCAAGGTCAGAGGGATTGCTCCTTTGGAGGGGAGCAAGGGCCAGTCTGGAGCAACCAGACCAGCGGTGTTTGTCGTAGATTTCGTCGCCAAGATGGCCACTAGCCAGCGGGCCAGCAACCGGTTAGGCGCGTCGAGTGGCAAAATGCAGAAGGGCCCCACGCAGATCGTGGAGATGCTGGAGGGCTCACCTTTGGTGCAGATGCTGCTCGAGGGTTGGGCTTCTCAGGACCCAAAGCACAACTTGGAGGGAGCCTCGGTTGTTGCACTGGTCAGCTTGTCGTAGTCGTTTCAAGATGGCTGGCTCCACGTGTCTCGGTGCCTCCACGGGTCTCCTCTTTGCAGGGACTGTGGATCGGGCGGTGAGAGGTCTGGAGGTCCAGGTCTTGTCAGTCTCTGGGCTCGGGCTCCGGCGGGAGGCGGCGGCAAAGCAGACGTTGATTCGCTGGATGGTGCTTGCGTTAGCAAGGTGGTCACTCCCTGACCACAGGGGAGATTTTCTTCAGTCTTCTGTGCAGCAGAATGTCGAAGTTCCCGTCTTCTTCTTAGTTTCAAGTTGATTCCAGGATGTCTGAAGTCTTAGGACACAGCTCCTACCTTTATTCGGATTCTAGGGGCCGGACTACCTGCTAGGTCCCTCCCTATGGGCGGGACCAGGAAGGGGGGTGGTTACACCCCCAATCCTTTGTCCAGCTCGCCCCAGGCCCGGGACTGGTGTGCCCCAGGACCGGTTTGAACTGGCCTATGCCCCGAGGCTCCTTGTGAGCCACAGGCATGTCTGGTTTCTTTCAAGCCCTACCTGACCAATACACAAAATCCTGTCTGGGGTGGTGCACGCACCTCCCCTGGCAGGAAACCCTTTGTCCACACCTCCCAAGCTGGAAGGACTCCCAGCAGCAGGAGGGCAGACTTGTGTCTGTGGTGGCAGCATCCATTTTGTGGAGCTGAGGCTATGTCTGATTTTACCCGGGTTTCAGGTACTGTACATGTCGTGTCCCTCTAGAAGGGTGGAATGCTAACCCCGTCGCCAGAATTGGCGAGGGGTTAGTATTCCAATTCGTATGACACCTTACTCGACATGTTTTGATAAAGCCAAACCAAAGATAGCATTTAACCGCGAGGTTCATAATGCACTTAAGAGTATATGGTATGACGATATCTGGAAACAGTAGAAGGAAGTTGTTCCGACCACTGTAGACAGGCTCAGCTCATGCCAGAGCACCATCTCACATGGAACCAAGCACTCTGCCTTCAGGATTGTTAAGGCCTGCTATAGGAGTGACTTATAGGTTACCAGGTGTCCCATTTAAGGTTAGGTATAGGTATACTACACCTAAGTAAGAGGTGATTACACCAACTTACCCCAGCTGAGTGATCAGCCAGTTGTGTCAAATCGTTAGGCCAAGCCTGGGGTGGCAAAATACATGCTGCAGCCCTTGGCAGGCCTTGGGTACACCAATGCCCTGGGTACCTAGTGTACACTGGTACAGGGGCTGACAGGGTGATCCACTTCCAATTGGTTATGCACCTAGGGTGCATAGTTTTAATTTAGTAGAGAGAACAGCAGGCTGGGGGTCTGATTGGCAGGCCCACAGCCTCAATATGTCAAAAACCAGTGAAGCAAAAAGCAAAAATTTGGGGTGACCATAGGATAGCAGACCCTACTCTCCTACACAACCCCCCCCCCAAACGCTGGGACATTAAACTAGCCTTGACCAGTCTCGTCTTCATGTCCTAAGTGGAAGTACCTGGAGAGACCATCTGCATTCCCATGGTCAGTACCTGGCCGGTGCTCCACTGTAAAGTCCATCCCCTGTAGGGAAATGGACCACCTAAGCAGTTTGGGGTTTTCACCCTTCATCTGATTTAGCCACAAGAGGGGCTTATGGTCGGTCTGAATCTTGAAGTGAGTGCCAAACAAGTATGGCCTCAGCTTCTTCAGGGCCCACACCACAGCAAAGGCCTCCCTCTCAATAGCTGACCAATTCTTCTCTCTGGGGGGGTCAACCTTCTGCTAATAAAAGCAATGGGTTGGTCTTGACCATCTACATTAAGTTGTGACAGCACAGCTCCCACACCCAACTCAGAAGCATCTGTTTGGACAATAAACTCTTTGGAGTAGTCAGGACTTTTCAGGATAGGTGCAGAGCACATGGCCTCCTTCAGGTCATCAAATGCCTTTTGACAGCTTACTGTCCACTGAACCTTTTTGGGCATCTTCTTGGATGTCAGATCATTAAGAGGAGTCACAATGGACCCATAGTTCTTAACAAACTTCCTGTAGTACCCAGTCAAGCCCAAGAAAGCTCGAACTTGAGTCTGGGTGGTTGGAGGGGACCAGTCCTTGATGGATTGTATCTTACTCTCCAGTGGTTGAACTTGGCCTCCACCTACAAGGTGGCCCAAATATACAACCTTACTCTGCCCTATCTGGCACTTAGTAGCCTTGATAGTGAGGCCTGCCCTCTGCAGGGCCTCAAGAGCCTTCTTCAGGTGGATCAGGTGATCCTCCCAGGTGGAGCTAAAGACAGCAATGTCATCAAGATATGCTGCACAAAAGTCATCCAACCCAGTAAGGACTTGGTTCACCAGCCTTTGGAAGGTGGCAGGTGCATTCTTCAGACCAAAGGGCATCACCACAAACTGATAATGCCCACCTGGGGTTGAGAATGCTGTTTTGGCCTTAGACTCCTCAGCTAATCTGATTTGCCAATAGCCAGCTGTTAAGTCAAATGTGCTCAAAAACTTTGCAGAAGCTAGTTTGTCTATGAGCTCATCTGCCCTTGGAATAGGGTGTGCATCTGTCCTGGTGACAGCATTGAGTCCTCTGTAATCCACACAGAACCTCATCTCTCTCTTGCCATCTTTGGTGTGAGGTTTGGGGACCAGAACCACTGGGCTAGCCCAGGGGCTCTCTGAGGGTTCAATGACACCTAATTCCAGCATTTTATGTACCTCAGCCTTTAAACAGTCCCTGACGTGGTCAGGTTGTCTGTAATTTGTTCTTTACAGGCAGACTGTCACCAGTGTCCACAACATGGGTACACCAGTCAGTTTGACTAGGTATCAAGGAAAACATATGTGAAAATGATTGTAGAACCTGTCTACATTCAGTCTGCTGATGGGCAGTGAGGTTGCCTCCAAGGGTCACTCCTTCAACTGAGCCATCTTCAGGGTTCTGAGACAACAGGTCTGGGAGAGGGTCACTCTCTTCCTCCTGTCCCTCATCTGTAGCCATGAGCAAGCCCATGTCTGCCCTGTCAACATATGCTTTAAGCCTGTTAACATGGAGTACCCTGTGGGGACTCCTGGGAGTTCCTAGGTCCACCAAGTAGGTGACCTCTCCCTTCTTTTCCAGGATTGTATGGGGTCCAGACCATTTGTCTTGGAGTGCTGCTGGGGCCACTGGCTCCAACACCCATACCTTCTGTCCTGGCTGATACTCAACCAAGACAGCCTTTTGGTCATGCCAAGCTTTCTGTAAGGCCTGGCTTGCCTCAAGGTTTTTAGATGCCTTCTCCATATACTCAGCCATCCTGGAGCGGAGACCAAGTACATAGTCCACTATGTCTAGCTTAGGCTTTTTGAGAGGTAACTCCCATCCTTCCTTCACCAAACACAGTGGGCCTCTCACAGGGTGCCCAAACAACAATTCAAAGGGGCTGTAGCCAACTCCTTTTTGTGGGACCTCTCTGTAAGCAAACAGAAGGCAGGGTAGAAGGATATCCCATCTTCGCCTGAGCTTTTCAGGTAATCCTTTGATCATACCCTTTAGGGTCTTGTTGAATCTCTCAACAAGCCCATTGCATTGTGGGTGATAAGGGGTGGTGAACTTGTAGTTGACACCACATTCCTTCCACATAGCTGTCAAGTATCCTGACATAAAGTTGGTACCTCTGTCAGATACTACCTCCTTAGGAAACCCCACTCTGGAGAATACTCCCAGCAGGGCCCTGGCCACAACAGGAGCTGTAGTGGTCCTAAGGGGAATTGCCTCTGGATACCTGGTGGCATGATCCACTACCACCAGTATAAATCTGTGCCCAGATGCAGTGGGAGGATCCATGGGACCCACTATGTCTATTCCCACTCTTTCAAAGGGGACCCCCACCACAGGTAGTGGTATAAGGGGGGCCTTTGTTGTGCCACCTGATTTGCCACTGGCTTGGCAGGTAACACAGGAGCGACAAAACTCCTTTGTATCTTCATTCATATGAGGCCAGTGAAAGTGAGGGACAAGCCTGTCCCAAGTCTTGTTCTGGCCTAAGTGTCCTGCTAAAGGAATGTCATGGGCCAAGGTAAGAAGGAAGCCCCTAAATTGCAGAGGTATGACCAACCTCCTGGTTGCACCAGGCTTGGGGTCTCTAGCCTCTGAATAAAGGAGCCCTTCATCCCAATACACTTTATGGGTACCTTGAGCATTCCCAGCAGCCTCAGCAGCAGCCAGCTGTCTGAGGGGTTCAAGAGAGGGACAGGATAACTGAGCCTGCCTCAAGTCAGCCCTTGAAGGTCCCCCTGTCCCCAGAAACTCAACCTGATCAGGTTCAAGCTCTTCAGGGACAGTTCCTTCAGGGTCCTCTAGATCAGCTTCCTGGGAAGGCTGATCATCACTCTGAGGCAGGGGGGAAGGCACAGCCTTGACCCTCCTGTTCTTCTTCTTGGTAGGTGCTTGGTCCCTTGTTCCAGGATCCAAGACCTGTGGTTCAGTGAGGCACTTTTTGGCCTGTGACCTGGTCACAGCAAGGACATGTGATGATATACCTAACATCTCTGCATGAGTCCTGTACTCCACTTCTGACCATAGAGAACTCTCTAGGTCATTGCCCAACAAACATTCTACTGGGAGGTCTGCACTAACCACAACCCTTTTGAGGCCAGTTACCCCTCCCCATGAGAAGTTAACAACTGCCACACTATGTGAAGTAGTGGCATTGCTGGCATTGGTCACCAGGTAGTTCTCACCTGGTATGTACTGTCCAGGGTCCACAAAGCCTGGTGTCACCATAGTGACACTGGCACATGTGTCCCTGTAAGCTTGAGCCACTTTTTCATTTATTAAAGGAGTCTGTCTGTACTTGCCCAGGTTACTGGGGCTCACAGTCAGGGACAAATCAATGTCCCCATCACAGATCAAGACTGCCTGTGTAAGGGTTCTGTCTAAGTCAGAATCTCCTTCAGTTCCCATAGTGATTCCCACTACACCCTTTGTCTGGGGACCAACACTGCTAACAGTAGTACTGGGAGCAGGTGCCTTAGGGGCAACAGTGTTGGGGGCTCCACCCTTTTTGCAATCACTAGTCCAGTGAGTTGTATTTTTACAATGATTGCACCAGGGTTTCTTTTGACCTTCTTTCTTCTTTTTGGACTGTTGTTGGGACCCACCCTCCTTAGCAGTAGTTTGGGGCCCTGTTGAAGACTTCTGGTCTTTAGATTTCTGATCTCCACCCTTTTGGTCTGTTTTCTTCTGATCACCCCCTTGGCCCTGGTTCTGGTTCTTTTGCTTAACCCTGGTTCTGACCCATTTGTCTGCCTTCTTTCCCAATTCTTGGGGAGAGGTCAGATCAGAGTCAACCAAGTGTTGATGCAGTTGCTGGTTTTGACAGTTATTTAAAATCTGTTCTCTCATCATCAAATTATACAATCCTGTAAAATCAGATACCTTACTTCCCAGCAACCAACCCTCCAAAGCCTTAGTGGCACATTCAATGTATTCAGACCAGTCCTGAGTCTGTGTCTTTTGGGTGTCTCTGAACATTAACCTGTACTGCTCAGTGGTTAAGCCTAACCCATCAACTAGAACACTCTTCAGGACTCTGTAGTTTCTGACATCCTCTTCTCTAACAGTGAGGAGTCTGTCTCTGCCTCTTCCCTCAAAGGAGAGCCAGAGGATTGCTGCCCACTGATCTTCAGGAACCTGCTGTACTTTGCAGGCTCTCTCAAGAGCAGTTATCCACTTGTGGATGTCATCCCCACTTTTGTAGGGGGGCACAACCTTAGACAGGTTTCTATTATCGAAAACCCTATCTTTG
>NW_028188322.1:0-52000 GCF_964204655.1 Triturus cristatus | reverse complement strand
AAGACCAGAAGTCTTCACCAGGCCCCCAAAAGGCTCAGGGGGAGGGTGGTTCCAAAAAGGATAAGAAGAAAGAAGGCCAAAAGAAACCATGGTGCAACTATTGTAAGTCTACCTCACATTGGTTTAGTGAGTGCACCAAAAAGGATAAGCCCCCAGCCACCATTGCCCCTAAGGCAACTGTACCCCCTAGTTCAGCTGTAAGTGGTGGTTCCCAGCAAAAGGGTGTAGTAGGGTTAACCCTGGGAACTGAGGAGGATTCTGGCCTAGTCAGAGTACCTACTCAGGCTGTCCTGATCTGTGATGGGGACTTAGCTTTGTCCTCTACTGTAGGCCCCAGTAACCTGGGCAAGTACAGACAGACACCTTTTATCAACCAAAGAATGGCTCAGGCCTACAGGGACACTGGGGCTAGTGTCACAATGGTGACACCTGCTTTTGTGGACCCTGGACAGATCATACTAGGTGAGAATTACCTAGTGACCAACGCTAGCAATGCCACTACCTCCCATAGTGTGGCTATTGTTAACTCTTCCTGGGGAGGGGTAACTGGCCTCAAGAAAGTTGTTGTTAGTTCAGACCTTCCTGTAGAGTGTTTACTGGGCAATGATCTTGAAACTTCAGTTTGGTCTGAAGTGGAGTATAGGACCCATGCAGAAATGCTGGGGATAGATGCACATGTCCTTGCTGTGACCAGGTCACAGGCCAAAAAGTGCAACACTGAACAAGTGCTGGATCCTGAAACTATGGACCAGTCACAATCCAAGAGAAAGAGCAGTAGGGTTAAGGCTGTGCCTTCCCCCCTGCCTCAGGTGGTGGATCAGTCCTCCCAGGAGGATGATTCTGAGAGCCCTGAAGGAACTGTCCTAGAAGAACTTGAACCTGATCAGGTTGAGTTTCTTGGGACAGGGGGACCTTCAAGGGCAGATCTGAGGCAGGCTCAATTAGACTGCCCCTCTCTTGAACCCCTCAGACAGCTGGCTGCTGCTGAGGCTGCAGGGAATGCTCAAGGTACCCATAGAGTGTATTGGGATGAGGGGCTACTGTACTCAGAGGCTAGAGACCCCAAGCCTGGTGCATCCAGGAGGTTGGTCATACCACTGAAGTTCAGAGGCTTCCTTCTAACCTTGGCCCATGATATTCCCCTTGCAGGACATTTAGGCCAGAACAAGACTTGGGACAGGCTTGTCCCTCACTTTCACTGGCCCCATATGTCAGAAGATACTAAGGAGTTTTGTCGCTCCTGTGTCACCTGCCAAGCCAGTGGCAAATCAGGTGGCACCACAAAGGCCCCCCTCATACCACTACCTGTGGTGGGGGTCCCCTTTGAAAGAGTGGGCATAGATATTGTAGGACCAATGGACCCACAAACAGCATCTGGGCACAGATTCATACTGGTGATAGTGGACCATGCCACCAGGTACCCAGAAGCAATTCCCCTGAGGACCACAACAGCTCCTGTTGTGGCAAGGGCCCTGCTTGGAGTATTCTCCAGAGTGGGCTTTCCAAAGGAGGTCATTTCTGACAGAGGTGCCAACTTTATGTCAGGATACTTGACTGCAATGTGGAAGGAGTGTGGTGTTAACTATAAGTTCACCACACCCTATCACCCACAGTGCAATGGGCTTGTTGAGAGATTCAACAAGACCCTAAAGGGAATGATAAAAGGATTACCAGACAAGCTTAGGCGAAGATGGGACATCCTTTTACCCTGCCTTCTGTTTGCTTACAGAGAGGTCCCACAAAAGGGGGTTGGCTACAGCCCTTTTGAGCTTTTGTTTGGGCATCCTGTAAGAGGACCCCTGTGTTTGGTGAAGGAAGGATGGGAGAGACCTCTCAAACAACCCAAACTAGACATAGTGGATTATGTACTTGGTCTCCGCTCCAGGATGGCAGAGTATATGAAGAAGGCTTCTAAAAACCTTGAGGCAAGCCAAGAACTCCAAAAAGCTTGGCATGACCAAAAGGCTGTACTGACTGTTTACCAGCCAGGGCAGAAAGTGTGGGTGTTGGAGCCAGTGGCCCCAGCAGCACTCCAAGACAAATGGTCTGGACCCCACACTATTGTTGAGAAAAAGGGAGAAGTCACCTACTTGGTGGACCTTGGGACTCCCAGAAGCCCCCACAGGGTGCTTCATGTCAACAGATTGAAGGCATATGTTGACAGGGCAGACATGGGGCTACTCATGGCTACAGATGAGGGGCAGGAGGAAGAGAGTGACCCTCTCCCAGACCTGTTGACTCAGAACCCTGATGATGGCTCAGTTGATGGTGTGGTCTTTTCTGACAGCCTCACTGTCCATCAGCAACAGGACTGCAGACAAGTTCTGCAGGCCTACAGACATATGTTCTCTCTGACCCCAAGTCAGACAAACTGGTGCACCCATGAGGTGGACACTGGTGACAGTCTGCCTGTGAAGAGTAAAATCTACAGGCAACCTGACCATGTCAGGGACTGCATAAAAGTTGAGGTACAAAAGATGTTGGAGCTGGGAGTCATTGAACCTTCAGAGAGCCCTTGGGCTAGTCCTGTAGTCCTTGTGCCAAAACCTCACACCCAAGATGGTAAGAGAGAGATGAGGTTTTGCGTGGATTACAGAGGTCTCAATGCTGTCACTAGGACAGATGCCCACCCAATACCTAGGGCAGATGAGCTCATTGACAGACTGGCAGCTGCTAAGTTTTTGAGCACATTTGACCTAACAGCAGGCTACTGGCAAATCAGACTAGCTGAGAGTGCAAAGGCCAAAACTGCTTTCTCGACTCCAGGAGGACATTATCAATTTGTGGTAATGCCCTTTGGTTTGAAGAATGCCCCTGCCACTTTCCAAAGGCTGGTGAATCAAGTCCTTACTGGGTTGGATGATTATTGTGCAGCTTATCTTGATGATATTGCTGTCTTTAGCTCCACCTGGGAGGATCACCTGGTCCACCTGAGGAATGTTTTAGAGGCCCTGCAAAAGGCAGGCCTCACTATCAAGGCCACTAAGTGCCAGATAGGGCAGAGCAAGGTTGTATACCTGGGCCACCTAGTTGGTGGGGGTCAGGTTCAACCACTGGAGAGCAAGATCCAGACCATAAAGGACTGGGCTCCTCCAACTACCCAGACTCAGGTCAGAGCTTTCTTGGGCCTGTCTGGGTACTACAGAAAGTTTGTTAAGAACTATGGGTCCATAGTGACACCACTTAATGACTTGACCTCCAAAAAGATGCCAAAGAAAGTTCAGTGGACAGCAAGCTGTCAAAAAGCATTTGATGACCTGAAGCAGGCCATGTGCAGTGCACCTATTCTGAAAAGTCCAGACTACTCCAAAGAGTTCATTGTCCAGACAGATGCTTCTGAGTTAGGTGTGGGAGCTGTTCTTTCACAACTGAATGTAGATGGTCAAGACCAGCCCATTGCTTTTATAAGTAGAAGGCTGACCCCTAGAGAGAAACGTTGGTCAGCTATTGAGAGGGAGGCCTTTGCTGTGGTTTGGGCCCTGAAGAAGCTGAGGCCATACTTGTTTGGCACTCACTTCAAGATTCAGACAGACCATAAGCCCCTCTTGTGGCTAAATCAGATGAAGGGTGAAAATCCCAAACTTCTTAGGTGGTCCATTTCCCTACAGGGGATGGACTTCACAGTGGAACATAGACCTGGGACTGACCATGCCAATGCAGATGGACTCTCCAGATATTTCCACTTAGAACATGAAGACTCAACTGGTCAAGGTTAGTTTAATGTCCCTAAGTTTGGGGGGGGGTTGTGTAGGAGAGTAGGGTCTGCTTTCTATGTTCACCCCCACTTTTTGCTTTTGCTTTACTGGTTTACGACTTAGATGTGGCTGTGGGCCTGCTAATCAGACCCACAGCCCTGCTGTTCTCTCTCTAAATTACTACTATGTACTTTAGGTGCATAACCCATTTGGATAGGATCACCTTATTGGCCCCTGTACAGTGTACCCTAGGTACCCAGGGCATAGGTGTACCCTAGGCCTACCAGGGGCTGCAGCATGTATTGTGCCACCCCTGGCCTGGCCTTCCATTTTGACACAACTGGCTGATCACTCAGCTGGGGCAAGGTCGTGTAATCACCCATTGCTTAGGTGTAGTATTCCTATACCTAACTTACATATAGACACATGTGTACCTATCAGTCACTCCTATGGCAGGCCTTGACAATCCTGGAGGCAGAGTGCTTGGTAACATGTGAGATGGTGCTCTAGCATGAGCTGAGCCTGTCTGCAGCTTTCAGAACCATGTCCTTATAGCTGTTCTATGATATAGCCTACCATATACTCTTAAAGTACCTTATAATCTTAGACGGTTATGGTAACTATGGTTCGGCTTTATCAAAACATGTCGTGTAAGGTGTCTAACACTCGGGAATAATACCCCCATGCCATTTCTGGACATGAGAATATTATTCCCCCCTTCTAGAGGGAAAGACATGTTAAAATCATACTTCAACTGTTAGCCTCTGACCAAAGCCTCAGCATCACAAAATGGATGCTGCTGCCACGACACAAGTCTGACCTCCTGCAGCTGGGAGTGATCCCAGCCAGGGAGGCCTGGACAATAGGTTTCCTGCTTGGGGAGGTGCTAGCACCTCCCCAGACAGCCTTTAGTGTATTGGGGCAGGGTGGGCTGAAAGGAATGAGACATGCCTGGGGCACACAAGGTGTTCCTTGCATAGTCCAGTTCAAACCGGCGCTGGGGCACTCCAGCCCCAGCTCTGGCGCGAAACTGGACAAAGGGAAGTGGGTGTAACCACCCCCTCCCAGGTCCCACCCATAAGGCGTGACCTAGCAGGTATCCCAGCCCCCCAGATTAGTATAAGAGTGGGAGTTGGGCCTCAAGACTTTAGATTATCCTGAACCTGCAAAACTGAACAGAAACTCTGGACCTTCGACATTCGACGAAAGAAGAAGACTGAAGAATCTCCCTTGTAGCCAAGGAGTGGCTACCCTGTGCAAACAGGCACCATCAAGTGACTACCCTTTGCTTTGTGAAACGTTCGACGAGGAACCGACTGCAGAGCCCGACCAGAGCCTTGATTTCCAGACTTCTCCGACCCTCATCCACATCTGCAGCAGAGCTGAGATCCGTGGAGGCGACGAGCGACGTGGGACCGGCTACCTGGGAAAAGTGGCTAGTAACTTACAGCGCAGCTTCTGAGGTACCCTCGAAGTTGTGCACCGGGGATTGAGAAGCCCCAACCCCAAGCACCATCTGCACCGAAGACCAGCCCCCCACACTCCACGAGTCCTGCGTGGGGCCCTTCAGCATTTTCCTGCTTGCCGCGTCTGTCCGGTTGCTTGCCCGCTGGCTAGTGGCCTTGGTGACGATGCTCCCTGAAATCTTCTGCGCTGGTTTGGCTCCTCCAGACTGGCTCCCGCTTCTCTGCAAAGAAGAAGCACCCCAGACCTTCCTGGTCTGCACCAGAAGCAAGTCCTTTGTTCTTCGTGGGTTCCGCTTGCCAAGGCTTGGTGAGTCCTAGTCCAACTTCGACGCCGCCGACAGCAAGAGCCTTCGTGGGACAGCTCGCCTCCTGGTCCTGGTCGTCCTGGACGCTTCCTGGTCCTCCTGGCTGCAGCGACAAGCTTCACCCTCACCTGCAACTCTTCACGACATCGCCTGGTTCCTTCCTGGTTCCACGTGGTCACTGGCTAGTGACCTTGACTCTGTCCCCTCTGCTTGCAGGTTTCTTCTCTTCTTGATCCCAGCCTTGGGATCCACCGGACACTCTTCACTGACTGCCTGTCAGCATCTTTCTTCAGGCATCCATAGGAGTCGACGACGAAAACGACGCATCTTCACCCCTATGCACCCGCAGCCTGTGGGCTAGGTAACTTGGGTACTCCGGTGCTCATCAGGATAGTGACTATCCTAGTGTCTAGTTTTCAAGTATCAACTTCCTAGCTACTCCGGAAGTGTCCTAAATCTATCTATTTCTAAACTGTAACATTGCTATTGACTTTTACGCATTACGCGTGAGTGTTTCCACTCTGCACACGAATCCCGTGGGCCTCCCACTTCCTAACTAACGCTAGTGTAGTGTAGCCCCAGCGATTCCCTAGGCCTAGGCCTATTCTATTTCCGTGACAGTGGTTCTTATACCACTTATTTAGTATATGGTTTGCGTGGCCCCTAGGGCCTAACTGTATTACTTACCTGTGTGACTTACTGTATGCATTAATAAGACTGTGTTGTACTTACCTCTAAGCTCATAAAGAGTGCTGAGGGTTTGCTTAGAATAAATACACTTTATTTTATATATATATCTGTTGTGGTGTCCTTTCATTTGGTATTCAAGGGATTATATATGGTATCACAGCTGGCTTCACATGCCATTCAGAGTTTAGCCTAAGACTGCTCTTGTCCATGCTACCACTAGGATAGCTGGTCTATAAGGTTGACTTTACAACCAATCACCATAAGGGTATTTGGACTGATATAAGGTGCACACTATAACTAGTGACATCATACATCAGGCCAACTTCTCACAGTAATATAACACTGGTATATTGTTAAAGGCATCCTGTTAATGTATGGATTTCTTCCATTTCAACTCACGGAATTCCATCCTGTTCATATATGTGTTTACTGTAAATTATGTTCATGTATTATGTCATGTTCTTAAACTGTGGCTCTATCATGCCATAAGTAATAGAATAATGTGTAGTTATTCTGTGCAAACCCTGGGCCTGAAAGACAGTTGGGCCACACCCAGGACCACACCCAGCAATCCCTGGGCCTGAAAGGCAGTTGGAAGCCACACCCGGTTTGCCACAAACCCTTGGCCTGAAAGACAGTTGGGCCACACCCAGGACCACACCCAGCACCTGCTTAGGAGCCTATTTAAACCACTCCCCTTCACTATTCAGTGCTTGGCCTCGTTGCTTCAACACACTTACCTGGCTCCAGCTTTCCCGATCGGCATCTCCTGCTTGACAGACGTGCATCAGCAATTTCCTAGCTTCCTGGTTCCGGGCTGAGTCTCCGGTCCGACGTCTTCTGTGTCGTGTTCCCTGAAAAGAAGCGCACAGAGAAAACATGCTTTAAGGTATTTTTTGGAAGACAACTATCCCACGGTGAGTCTGCTTACATTAGAACTTGGAACATTTGTTTTAGAACTTGGAACATTGCTCTTTGAACTGCGCATATTATTAGAACTATATTTCTTGGACAGAAAGAAAACACTTCATCTCGAGTGTTACGGCGAGTGTTCCCGTAGTACCCAGAAACTATTGACATTTATAAAACAAAGAAGATTGTGCCTTTTTAAAAGTGTGAAAATAATTATCGCAAAGCAAAGTTAGCCTTAAGAATCACAACAGCACAGATGTGGTTTTGACTACTATTATATTGTATGCAGTATTTTGTTCCTTTATGGCAGAAGGTTGTTTTGGCAGCATTTGAAGTTCTGTGCACTCAAGGCATCTGATCCTAAGCTGGGCATATAAGGATTCAGGTACCTATGCTGATGAACATAACTAAATGCTATCATGATTGTTAAACTTATTTGACAGTATGTTAATGATTGTATTGTTTATTGCAGATTGCATAAATCGACAAGTAGATTGTTAGATCAACCCAAAATTTTGTTGAAACCTACGTAGTCTGTAGGTAAGAATTGTTGGAGACTTTTGGTTACAAGTTTATGATAACTGTAAGAAGATACTGCCTCACAGATATACACATTGTTTATCTTCTGTGTTTTGTACTTAGGAGTCTAGTAGAAAACTCAAGCCACTATCCAGTTACATTCCTGTTTATTGTATCCTGTGAATACCTAAAGCCCCCAGAAGCCCTGGTCCCCCTAAAAGAAGACCGCTGGAATCTTCTTGTTTCTCTTCTCTTGTCATCCCAACCCCTTTTCCCCCCTGAGACTACCGGACTGATCCTAAGTTATATCTTGGTATCACGAGTGATTGGGGACCTGTCCTCATCGTTCATATCGTCATCAAGGTGAAACAATCTGGAGCACAGGTGAGGGCCTCGTAACAGTGTTTGAGAGGCTGTATAAGTGTTTAATGGGTGTGTAAGTGAGTGTATCAGTGTTTGGCTGGGTGTATGAGTAGCTACATTGGTGTGTAGCTGGGTGTCAATACCTGTATTGGTGTTTGCCTGGATGTGTAAGTGGCTGTATTGATGTGTGAGTGGGTGTGTTATTGGGTGAATAAGTGTGTGCCTTGGTGTGTCAGTGAATGTAACAATGTGTGCCTGGGTGTGTCATTGTCAGTATAAGTTTGTGTCTGTGTGTGTCAATGCCTGTATCAGTATGTGTATAGGTGTTTGAGAGGCTGTATTAATGTTTGGCTGAATGTCTAAGTGGCTGTGATATGTGAGTGGGTGTGCTATTGACTGTATGAGTTTATGCCTGGGTGTGTCAGTAGCTGTATCTGTGTGCACTTAGGAGTGTGTAGGGATGTTTGAGAGCCTCATCACGAGAGCGAAACACGTTTCAGGGGTTGCTTTTATTCATTCCAGGTTGGCTTTGATGATATTTTACCAATCCAAAGCTGTAATACTGTGCCTGGAGTGGTAAAAGGCCTTTGACATTTTTCAGCTCCCCGTGGATGGCACAGCGCTTATTTTATACCTAAAGACCTCGCTATAAAAACGGCAACCAACTTTGTCACTTACTAGCTCAGAGTGGATTGCACTGTACTAATCTTATGCCTAAAAACTTTACTAGAAAAACAGACATCAGGTGAGCAGATTCAGAGTGTCGCTGGTGTTGTAGGCTGCTCTATATTGGAGCACTAAGACTGAAAGGCTATATTGTTGATATATATATCGTGTGTGTGTGTGTGTGTGTGTGTGTGTGTGTGTGTGTGTGTGGGTTTGTGTTACTATCCTTGTGGGGACTTGGGTGTGATAACACACTCACGCTGTGGGGACTTGAGTGCACTGTGGGGACCTGAACCCAGGTCCCCACAAGGCAATGTCTTCTAAATGATAAAAAATGGCTTCAGGAACATCTGTGTCGATTTTTACAACTTTTGAAAAAATTGCCTTGTGGGGACCTGTGTTTCATCAAGTGTGTTTATATTTGTGCTCAGCTCTGCCCCCATAGACTGGAGATGGTACTGCAGTCTTAAACACACTTTGCATTTAAACACACTTTGCTCACCAGAATCTCATGCTAGCAGCAGAAAGGGCAGATATTTCAAAGGGAAAGCTGCATAGCCATGTGATTATTCAAATATTTTAATGAAAATTAACAATTTTTCTATTTAATAAAATACATTTTTTATTTACATGAAGCAATTTAATTTAGACTTTTTGTGTCTGAAAATTGTTTTTGGTTTTATAAATATTGCTAAAGGCAATTAGGGTCAGTTTCTAGCTCCAGGATACTTCACAATTGTCTTTTGATCTGTATCTGCAATAAAAGAATGATGGTACAAAATGGGGTGGTGATGGACGGAGCATCAGAACCAATCAAACACTCACACCCAGTCAACAGATCTGGGTTTGATCCATCACCGTTCTTTAGCCCACTCTGCCACTCCAGTTCAGACATGGCCATATGCAAATCAGTCTGACCCTGTGCCTCATGGGAACAGTCCAGCCCAAACTGCCAAGCCATGCCTTCCCTGGACCGGAAACAAGCTTCCTAGGACCGGTTTCTGGCATTTCAGCCGTCTTCAGCCAGGCTTGCTTGAATCCAGTGGCAACGTGAGCAAGGGACTCACGTCTGAGCAACCAAAAACTATGGATTTAGGCCCAGATCTCTGTACTGGGGTGAATGTATGACATTGTTCTGCATTCTGTCCATCAACTGTTGTTTTTGCATTTGTCACCCCGAGTGGGAAGGGTATGCCCAGACGTGGGTCCCTTGCTTTCCATGCCACTGGAATCAAGCTATCCTGGCTGAAGAGGGGTGAAACCCCGAAACCGGTCCTAGGATGCTTGTTTCTAGTCCAGGGAGGACCTGGCTTGGCAGTGCGGGCTGGACTGTTCCCATGAGACACAGGGTCAAGACTGATTTGCATATGGCTGGGTTCAAACTGGAACGGCATGGTGAGCAAAAAAACGATGGATTTAGGCCCAGATCTCTGTACTGGGGTGAATGTATGACATTGTTCTGCATTCTGTCCATCAACTGTTGTTTTTCGGTCTCGCCTTGCTATCGCGTAAACGATCGCAAAGCGAGACTATTGTAAGGGGCTCCCAAAAGTGCTCCCAAAAGCGGATTGCATGGCAAGCACGCACACAATCACGCGCATCGTGCCGCCATGCAATGCATTTGGCATCGCACTTCAAAGGGTCCGCTCCCCCGCCTGGAATGCGCTCCCCCGCCCCCGCCAAGCGCGCGCGCGCCACTCTCCGCCGGGCTTGTCTTGTTAATGTATTTTTCCTGCCTGACTTTTCTGCTAGTGCTCTTTGTAATCTGTGTGGGCTGTGGGTGTCAGTTGGTGGTGTCTCCGCTGTAATGCATCTCTTGGATAATGCTGGATATTCAGTATTTCGTCACCTGCCATCACATCTCATGTTTCTAGGTTTCCACGTGGACTAACCTGGATTCTGCTGTATGGGCCCCAGCGGTGACTGTTCTCAGACGGCTCTTGAATTTGCCTCGATGTCATGTGCCCTTTATTTAATGCGTCATCAAAATCTCCATAACAACTGGTACTTTGTCTCCCTTGTTGGCGTTATTAACATTGATAGAGTACACAATCCAACCTATTTCTTACTGCTTGAGCATGTTTGATACGCCCAGGTTCCATAATGTCAGAGTCACCTTAATTTCTTTTGAGATGGAAATGTAAACCGGGCAGGCAGGTTTGCACTGTTGTGTTGGTCTTAGCTGATCATGGGCAACATGGATGCCCCTTAAATTCACTGAAGAGCACAGAGGTGATTCCGTTCCTAGTGCCAGCTGTACAGCCACCGACCTCGTGCATCTCTTACCCTTGCTGCACTTCCAGTCCTAGCTAAGAAGGCAATCCTGCCTACTTCTATTCGTTTCGAGTCTTATCAATTTTCTAAATTGTCTGCCTCCCACGCTTATCCCCCTCGACGTGTGTCTTCGGTGTGAGTGTGTTCATTTGCTGGGTTTGTTGCTTATTTTATTGCAGTGAGATCAGGTCCCGAGTTCTCCAGCCGGGCTCTCGGTGACCTGTGTTCCTCACTCTCGAACATTCGTTGTTGCCACGCGTAGTTGGGCCCAACATGCCCTGGTGCTTGGTTTGTGGCGCGCGCCGTTCGTTCTGCTGCTGTGCGCTGTCCTGAGACTCCTGAAATTGCACTCGCGCCAAGGAACGGTCAGTGGCGCACGTTGAATGCCGTCAAGCCTCGAGCGCACCGGCTCCACCTGCCACATTAACTTCCGATCGTTAGCCGAGTAATGATGGGAGGAAGCAATAGCGGGCCCCACTGCAGCTCAGTGGGACTACAGCGAGATGAAAGGCAGATGCGTCATGGCACGGTGAAGCCTAAATTTCAGCGGAGACTGTATGGAAGGCGGATTTTACTGGATGAGCGTGTTATCTTTCAAAAGAATACTCCCAGATTATATACATACATGTTGCGTGGGATACCCAATACACAAACATATCAACTGCACACTCAGCACATGCATTTTGTGTCAGAGAATGCTACCATGGAAAGGCTGGTGGGGAATTGCTCTGGGGGCCCATTGCTGGCCCCTGGGGCCGGTGGGGGGATGCACTTCGGGGGTACCTATGGTACCCCCCTACATTGACATGCACAAGGTGGCAGGCACTGCATGGCAATGCACAACATGGCACTTTGGCATTGCAGCGGGTGTTACTTACAGCAGCACCCACCGCTATGTCATGTCATGTCATGCTATGCATCATAATTAACGGTGCGGACCGCCGCAAGTCTGGCAGCCAGTCCCAGCACCGCCAGGGTGGCGGGCAGACTAAAGTCCACCCGCCATCCTAATAACCCCCTTAGTTCTTGGCAGATGGGTTACTCTATCCCAAGAGTGACAGATATCACAATGGCTCAAATATAAATCCCATAGGATATATTGGGATTTATTTTTCGGCGGACGTTACGTCCGTCACCGTTGTGATGAAGTAACCCATCTGCCAAGATCTAAATAAGGCCCTTGTTACTAACTAAATTGACATTCCCCTTGTTAGAAACAAAATATGCAAGCAAAATGAAAGGCTCTATTGGTGCGTGCAAAAATCAAAGACATTATCCCTGATACTGTATTAATGTAATCATATTCAGAAATCATTGTATTTCCCATAATTGGATGTTACTATAATCAATTTGTATTAACTAGTGGCAATAAAAGCATTTAGAACAGTTCATAACACGTGTAAAGGCAGAAATAAATGCTGTTAATATTTATTACCCAGTTCATGATACTCAATTTACTGAAGTAGGAAGGATGGCAGACCTGGGCCCAGATTTGTGAAAATGTAATGCAAGGCAGCACAGCAACCAAAGTTGCTGCATTGCACTGCATTGCATTAGAGGAAGAAAGCAAAAAGTTGCCATATTTACTAAGACATGGCACTCTCCAGCTTTCTCCCTAGCACTGATGCACAATCAGGCTGCCTTGAGCCATACACATCATAATGCAAAGGTGTCTGTCTAGCTTAGGAATTGTCCATAGATGTAGTGTACAGTGCACCCTGGGGATGCCCTTTGTAACGAGGTATGGAGGTGCTAGGGAACCTCAAGGCATACATCCTACAGCTGGGTGCAGTCAGACACTCCTGTCTCCAACAGGGAAAATCCTTGCCCCCTTTTAAACTCAGGCTAGATCTCTTCCTGCAGATGATGGCAAAGTGATGGCTTCAAAAAGCTGGCCTGACTTTCACTAAATGTAAATGTAAATGTAAATGTGATGTATTTGTATAGCGCGCAGCTACCCGGAGGCATCCCGGCGCTTGTACTCATACGGCTGTGGAACCCTTCCTGGTTTTTCCTATGAGATGTCCACTCCTGGGCACCCCAAGGTGAAAGCTGGGCATCCTTTGCGCTGTGGGGGCTCTCTTAACCCTTCACTGACTCTATAAGAATGAATTCTGACCTGTTAAAGGTGCACCATGATGCAGAGTGAGACAGTGTGCCATGTGTATATTATGGCTCCAGGGAAGGATACAGAGGGTTCCAGCAAAAGTGAAATGTGTTGAATTGTGTTGTGTGCTGGAGGGAATTCCGGTCCTATACCATCAGGATGTCTGGGTTCAGAGTCAGCTAGTGGTCTCATTTTCCAGCAAATTGTTTATTTCATATTATTGGTTTTACGATTCAACAGAAGTTTGTTTTTCTGGGATAATATTTGGTTTCCTGGTAGCAGTATTCACTCTCGTGGACTGGTGTGGTTAAGGAGATGTATTAGCCAGTGTGAGATTTTGGTGCAAGCTGATTTAACGATGGGTGCTACAGTAACAGTAACAGGGCAAGTCTTCCCTTTGGTGGATTGTTTGCCAATGAACAATTATCACCTTAGAATATCCCCAGGCGTCAGACTGGATCCGGAAGATTTTTCGTCAGCAATACCCCTTGCGCGTCGCTAGGCGTCGTCTGCGGCTCCGCGTACGTCGTCGTGCGCCGGGATGACGTCGTCGGAGTACTTAGACGCCGCCCTCGCGCGCTGACGTCAGTTCTTGTACATAGCCTTCCGCGCCAGGAACGCAGAGCCATGCAAAGACCGACACTGGTGCCAAAAATAAAATCTAGGGGCCTGAAAAGGATAACCTTAACCCTAGATGTCAGTTCGCAGAACGGGGAGGATGGGTGGGTCGGTGAGGAATCTAACTAACTAATGTTTCTTACAGATACATCGTTACCGAAGGTAAGTAACTTGTTCATCTGAAAGAAACACGTTAGTTAGATTCCTCACCTTAGAATAGATACCCAAGCAATACCATCCCCGGTGGTGGGTCTGCGAACCAAGATCACACCAGAAAGTCCTGGAGGACAGAACGGCCAAAGAAGCCATCCCTCCGGACTTGGCTGTCTAGGCAATAATGCCTGGCAAACGTGTGTAGCGAAGCCCACGTTGCCGCCTGACAGATGTCCTGCAAAGGGACACCCCGTCCAAAAGCAGTAGTAGCCGCTGTGGCACGAGTAGAATGGGCGCGCAGCCCAACAGGAGGGTCCTTTTTTGCCAAGGAGTAACAAATTTTGATGCACAAAACGACCCACCGGGAGATGGTCCGTTTGTGCACAGCTTTCCCCTTCTTAGCACCCACGTATCCAACGAAAAGTTGGTCGTCCACCCGGAACTGTTTTGTGCGATCCAAATAAAAGGAGAGCGCACGTTTTGGGTCCAGACGGTGGAGCCTCTCTTCCTCTTTGGAAGGATGCGGAGGCGGAAAGAAGGTGGGCAAGGTGACAGACTGCCCAAGATGAAATGGAGTCACCACTTTCGGAAGAAAGGAGGGACGAGGCCGAAGGACAACCTTGTCCGGATGAACAGACAGAAAAGGAGGTTTTGAAGATAAAGCCTGGAGCTCACTCACCCGTCTAGCCGAGGTGATGGCTACCAGAAAAGCAGTCTTAAGCGTCAGCAGACGAAGAGGACAATTATGAAGAGGCTCAAAGGGAGCACACATGAGAAATGTGAGAACAAGATTCAAGTCCCACTGAGGCATTACAAAAGGGACAGGAGGGAACGTGTGAGTAATGCCCTTTAGAAAGCGTGTAACTACAGGGGACTTGAAAAGAGAAGGCTGATCAGGAAGCTGCAAGAAGGCAGAGATGGCAGCAAGATAACCTTTCAGGGTGCCCAGGGCAGAGCCCTGCCGGGCAAAAGAAAGAAGAAAGAGGAGGACCTCAGAAAGAGGGTCGGAAAGGGGATCCACAGCCTTTGCTGTGCACCACGCCACAAATTTGTTCCACCGGCAGGCGTATACCGTCTTTGTGGAGGGACGCCTGGCTGCCAGAATGATATCACAGACTTCAGGAGGCAAGTCAAATGGCATCAACTGCCGCCGCTCAATCTCCACGCATGGAGGTGGAGGCTGGACAGGTTTGGGTGGAGGACCGTCCCCTGCTGCTGCGACAGAAGATCCTCCCGAAGGGGCAGACGTATCGGAGGATCGGTCAACATACTGAGTAGCTCGGGATACCAGTACCTTCGTGCCCAATCCGGAGCCACCAAGATGACTTGGGCCCGGTCGTGCCTGATCTTCTTCAGCACTCTGGGCAGAAGTGGTATAGGCGGAAAGGCGTACAACAGACCGCAACTCCACTCGTGACGAAAAGCGTCGCCGAGCGAGTGCCGCCTTGGAAATTCCAACGCGCAGAACTGCTGACATTGCGCGTTCTCTTCGGTGGCGAATAGATCTAATCAAGGCTCTCCCCACTGCTGAAAGAGACCTTGCGCCACTTCGGAGTTCAGACGCCATTCGTGATCCATCATGCACCGGCGGCTGAGTTCGTCTGCTCTGGCGTTCAGAGAGCCCGCCAGATGTTGAACCACTAGGGTGACGCCCTGGTGTTCCAGCCACGTCCAGAGGCGCAGGGCCTCCTGACAAAGGGTCCACGACCCCACCCCGCCCTGTTTGTTGCAATACCACATGGCGGTGGTGTTGTCCGCGAACACCTGCACGACACTTCCCCTGACAGAGGGAAGGAAGGCTTTCAGTGCAAGTCGGATCGCTCTCAACTCCAACAGGTTGATGTGGAGACGAGACTCCGCCGGAGACCAGAGGCCTCTGATCTCCGCCTCTCCCATATGGCCACCCCATCCCAGGAGGGACGCATCCGTCACTACGACATGCTCCGGTTGGGGAAGGGAGAGGCTTCTGCCCATGACCCAATCGCGGTCCGTGAGCCACCACTGCAACTGCTGTGCAGTGCCCTCCGAGATCAAGACATGGTCGGACAGGTTGCCGTGATGCTGGGCCCACTGAAACTTCAGGTCCCACTGCAGAGCCCGCATGCGCCGCCTGGCGTGATGCACTAGTAGGATGCAGGAGGCCATCAGCCCCAGAATCCGCAACACTAGCCTGACCGAAACCCAGGATAGAGGCCGAAAGATGGGAATCAGGGCCTGTATATCCCGGACCCGCTGTTCCGGTGGATAGACCCGGAACTGCGCCGAATCGAGAACCGCTCCGATGAAAAGGAGCTTCTGAGAGGGACTCAGGTGTGACTTCGGCACGTTGATGGAAAACCCCAGCAAATGCAGGAGATCCGCCGTAGTCTGGAGGTGGGAGACGACTGCCTGGGGCGAGCCCGCCTTCAACAACCAGTCGTCGAGATAGGGGAAGACTGGAACCCCTGATCTGCGCAGATGAGCTGCGACCACCGCCATCACTTTCGTGAACACCCGAGGGGCACTGGTGAGGCCGAAGGGGAGCACGGTAAACTGAAAGTGCTCTTGGCCCACCGTGAACCGCAGGTAACGCCGGAGGGCCGGCAGGACGGGGATGTGGAAATATGCGTCCTGCAAGTCCAACGCTACCATCCAGTCTCCGGGGTCTAGGGCAGCTAGAACCTGAGCCAAAGTCAACATCTTGAATCTTTCCTTCCGGAGGAAGGCATTGACATTCCAGAGGTCCAAGATAGGGCGTAGGCCCCCTTTGCCCTTCTTGGGAACCAGAAAGTAGTGGGAATAACAACCACGACCTACTTCTGGACTGGGAACGCACTCGACGGCCCCCTTGGCCAAGAGGGCCGAAACTTCCTCGTGGAGAAGATTCAAATGATCCCCCGAGATACGGTGGTGCTGCGGTGGCATGGCTGGAGGGGTCGTCTCGAAGGGGAGGGAGTAGCCCCTTCGGACGATTTGCAGCACCCACCTGTCCGATGTGATGGACCGCCAGTGGAGCAGGTGATGGCGAACTCTGCCGCCCACTGGCGTGGAATGGGCCTGAAAGCTCGGACTAGGAAGGCTTTGAGGCGTATGCTGCCGGGGTGGATGTGGGCTGACCTCGTCGTCCTCCATAACCGCCTCGTCGGAAACCACGTCCGCGACCGCGCGCAGGTTGGTTCTGCGGCTGGTGGCTAGGCGCACGTGAGGAGGCACCCCTTCCTTGGCCACGAAAGGGGCGAAAAGCGGAAGATTGCGACCGCGGGGCCGAGAGGCCCAAGGACTTGGCCGTAGCCCGGGAGTCCTTAAAGCGGTTCAGCGCACTGTCCGCTTTCTCGCCAAACAGGCGAGTGCCATCAAATGGCATGTCCATGAGAGTGCTCTGGACATCGCCCGAAAATGACGTGGACCGCAGCCAGGCGTGACGTCTAAGCGCCACTGTGGTAGAAATGGCCCTACCCAGCGAGTCCGTGGTGTCAAGCCCACAACGTATAGCATGTCGCGCGGCATCCCTCCCATCGGCCATAGCCTGGGTAAGTCGTGTCCGGACCTCCTCCGGACACAGGGGCAGCGCGTCCTCCACCGCATCCCACAGAGAGTGGGAATAACGGTCCAAGAGACAAGCGGTGTTCAAAGACCGCAGTCCCAAACTAAGGGAAGAGAACAGCTTCTTGCCAAACTGTTCTAGTCTCTTGGAATCCCGGTCCGGCGGGGCGGTCGGGAAAGAGGATTGGGAGGTGGAGGCCTGGATAACCAGGCTCTCAGGGGTAGGGTGTTGGGACAGAAAACTGGGGTCGCCCGGAGCAGGGCGGTGGCGCCTGGCGACGTTCCTGTCCACAGGGGGAACTGTGGAGGGCTTGGACCAGGTGCCCTGCAGAACGTCAATGAGGGCCTCATTGAATTGCAGCAGAGGCTCAGTGGAGCTTGCTGCAGACTGAAGCACCTCAGTAAGGACGTTAGTCCTCACAGCCACGGCAGGCAGCTCGAGCCCAAGGGCTGCGGCCGCCTTGCGCAGCACCACAGAGAAAGCAGCGCCCTCCTCCGAAGCCACAGTCGGAGGAGAGACAAATCCAGTGTCTGGAGAGGTATCCAGGCCACTGGCCTCCCCCAGTTCATCTGCCCAGTCCTGGGACAGTTGAGCCTGAGCGGCCATAGGATCCTCGGATCCCTCCCAGTTGTCCCCATCATCCGACTCCTGGTATAGAGGAGAAAGTAACGGAGCCGGGCGGTAGACATAATGTGTCTCTAGCGGCGCCGATCTCGGCATCCATCGACGCCGGACCGGCGCCGGGCCCGGAGCGGGACTGAACTGGGGTATGACGTCGAGCGGAGTCGACGTCGGCGTCGGGGGTGGTACCGGTGTCGACGCCGGCGGAGGAGGCGTGACGAGGTTGACCGGCATCGACGGGGACTCGAGAACGGGTCCCTCGGGCGCTTGCGGCGTCGAGGCCGGAGCCGTCAACGGCGCCGGGGCCGGAGCCACCGGCAGGCAAGGCAGCCCAGTCGGGTCCGCGGGGCCCGAAGGCGCACCAGCGGGCGCCGACGGCGGAGCCAGGTTCCTCATGGCCGAGAGGAAGGCACTGACTTCCGCCGGCGTCGCGTTAGTCCCAGGGACCGGAGGGTATGGGGACGGGCGCGACGCCTGCGGCTCCGCCGGAGCCGCGGGGGTGGAACCACCCTGACCCTCGGCCGAGTCGCGCGACCAGCGAGGGGAGTCCGAAGAGCGATGTCGCCTCTTGGACTTCTTGGAATGCTTCGACTTACCCGAAGACTTGGATCCCGACGACCGATGGTGACGTCGGCTGCGGCTCCGCGACCGATCCTTGGACCTCCTCCTGGACCGGGATCGAGAGGCGCGCGGAGCCGAGTGGCGAATCTCGAGGAGCTTACGGGACCGCTCCCATCTAGCCTTCGAGGTCAGGGCCTTGCAGACCGAACACGACTCTGCGTCGTGATCGAGGCCCAAGCAGTAAAGGCACCGGCGGTGATGGTCCGTAACCGACATCAATCGGTTACAGTCCGTACAGGCTTTAAACCCAGGCATCCTACCGGCACCGGTGTAGAGACACGATCAAAAAGGATCAAAAAAGTTAGTCAAAAATTGACTAAAGGGGTAGCTCTCCCGGATCTGCGCTTACTGGCGCGGAAAAAAGAAGAACTGATGTCAGCGCGCGAGGGCGGCGTCTAAGTACTCCGACGACGTCATCCCGGGGCACGACGCCGACGACGGACGCGGAGCCGCAGACGACGCCTAGCGACGCGCAAGGGGTATTGCTGACGAAAAATCTTTTGGATCCAGTCTGACGCCTGGGGATATTCTAAGGTGAGGAATCTAACTAACGTGTTTCTTTCAGATACAAAGAGCACTTGCAGTAGAGAAAGCACTAAATGTGGAGGAGACTTCACCATTGGTAGATCCTCAAACATATATACGATTTAGTGGATAGCATTCTACAGTAGAATCTCATCCAGGTTCAGCGCCTCCTCCAAACATTGAAACATTTTCCATTATGACCCAACTCTAAATCAAACCTTTATTTTCAATGTTATACTTCTTTTAATGTCCCGAAGAGATAAGTAGATTTTTTAAGCAGAGCAGTACTGGAAAATACTACACGTTGTGGTGCAAGTGATATGCTTTTGATTAGAGCATTATTTGACTGTAGAGAGTTTTTGAAGTAAGTAAATCCAGGAGACCAAAGTGAAGTTAAAGTAACGTGGGTTTATTTCAATGAAGAAGTTTCCCAACTGCCAAGTCCAACTTACATCAGCTCACTCCCCAGCATTCTACAGTTCATTCCCAAGAGTTCCAAAGAGGAACCCTTGTCCCAGCAATACAGGGGTGGAACATACCAATGTATATAATGAGTAAAAAAAGGCAAAATAACTATATACAAGAAAGAGAAAGATATATCTATATATATATATATATATTCACTGAAAAAACCATAGGTTTCACACATGTTATAGTTAGCGGAAATTTTACTGATAAAAAACCAATGAAATTGCCCCGTTATAGTTAGTGCTGGCAACTATAACTCACGCGACCGCAATCCTCTGCTGATGCTAATACTGTATTTAGACACTTATTTGCCCATGTCTTCTTCCATACATTTTTAGCTATACATATATTACAAATATTTTTTTTTATAAAGACACATATGTCATCAGCAGAAGATTGCGGTCGCGTGAGTTATAGTTGCCAGCACTAACTATAACGGGGCAATTTCATTGGTTTTTTATCAGTAAAATTTCCGCTAACTATAACATGTGTGAAACCTATGGTTTTTTCAGTGAATTTGCAAGGTTTTTTAAATGCTAATTCCTAACTATAACGTGTGTGAAACCTATGGTTTTTTCAGTGAATTTGCAAGGTTTTTTAAATGCTAAGTTACTTTACGCCATTCGAGGCGTGCGCGCCCACTTAACGCAGTGCGTTCCGTGCACGGTTTTTATCAACTTTAATAAGCCCGGTACAATGGGGGAGGGAGTTGTCAAAACAGCCCCGTAACATGTTTTTGGGCATCATGTTTGATAAATAACACTCAGTGCGAGAGACAAAATGGCGGACGCCGCTTCCTGGTTTCTGCCGATTCGAATGTTTACTAAGATCTAACAGCCAATCAGAATCGCGCTCGCGCACGCCACCGTACGCGTACCGTAAGCTTACCGTAAGCGTACGGTAAGCGTACCGTAAGCGGGCTCAGATATATATATTGATTTAAAGGCTATTTTCTCAGAATCTACTGAACATATTTACACCAAACCTACAAAAGGCACTTCCTTGACCTACGGACTACCTCTCTGCCAAATTTCTAGTAATTCTGTTCAGCCGTTCGGGCTGTAGCTCGTTCTAAAGGTCCTATGGAAAAATGCATGGGAAAAACGCGTTTTGGGACCCCCCTTTTATCTCAGCCCCCGCTTGACGAATCCCCCCGAGACTTTCAGGGTAGGAGCGGAGCGTAGCGCCCCACCTATTTTGAGAAATTCGCGAGGATTCATCGACCGGCGCCAAAGTTATTCAAAATAGAATGTTGCGAATTTCCTATGGAAAAGGGGTCCTAACTATAACTACCTACTGGCGACCGCCAGTAGGTAATATATATATATATATATATATATATACTTTTCAAAAGGAAGATTACAACAGTTTTCATCATCATAGGTATAGCACGACAGATGTAATTCTGATGACCGATTTTCAACTTTTGCAGTCTTCTCAAATAAAATCATTTAAACTTCATTGTCTAAATGTACGTATGTTTATGGTACAGTGGTGTGGCTTATTGTGGAGTGGCATACTGTGGAACAGCGTACAGTGGAGTGGCATAAACTGGAGTGGCTTAGAGTAGAGTGGCATTGAGTGTAGCGACAGAGTAGAATAGCACAGAGTTGAGTGCCTTAGAGTGGAGCTGCTGGTTATAGTGTAATAGCGTAGAGTGGATAGGCGTAGAGTGGAGGAGTATAGAGTGAACTGGCATACAGTGGAGTGTCATAGAATAGAGTTTAATAGCGTACAGTGGATTAGCGCAGAGTAGAGTATCATATAGTGGAGTGAAATGGAATGGAATGCGTTGAGTATAATAGCATAGAGTGGAGTGCTGTAGAGTGGAGTAGCATGGAGTGGAATTGCTTGGGGAGGTATAGCATATAGTGTAGTGGCATACAGTTTAGTGGCATACAGTGGAGCGGCATACACTGTACTAGCATACAGTGGAATAGCGTACAGTGGAATAGTGTAGAGTGGGATGGCATATACTGAAGTGGCATAGAGGGGAGTGGCATGCAGTGGAATTGGGTAAAGTGTAATAGCGTAGAGTGGAGGGGGGTACAGCGGAGTGACATAGACTAGAGTGTCATGGAATGGAATGGGTTCGATTGTAATAGTGTGGAGTGAAGTACAGTGAAATGGGGTAGAGTGGACTGATGTACAGTGCATTAGAGTAGAGTGGAATAGCATGCAGTGGAGTGGCAGAGAGTACGGCACGTTACTTTAAACGTAGCGTGAAAGTGTGTGAATGGATGTAGATATGTGGCAGTGTAAATGGTAATTTTTGGTAGTAGATGTAAATAGTTTAAGTAGTGTTAAAGTTATGGATCTGACAATACTTACTTATATACTGTGCCTTGGTATACTATGGTAACATTGCAGTATAATGCGTTAAATACCAATAACAAGGTAGCATATGACTGGCTAGCAACTGTGTTTACAAAACATAACAGGCAGCTCTGTAGTTTTTAGCCCACTTTTGTTCCATTCTGGGTTAGGGCCTTAGATATAGATAAGTAGTGTTTTTATTGTTGTACCCTACCTATTACCAATGTATTTGAGTAGTAAAAGGTAGTGAAAATTAATTTATATTTTTTGCTATATTTTTAAAACAGTTTATAGAGAACTATGCTAGAACAAACAAAGTACCACGGTAGTTCAGGAAAAAATTTACAACATTAAAAAAAAATACAATGTAGTACACTATATTGGTGAAATATAATGCAGTACAGTGTGTTTAAAATTTACTACCAAATCTTTTATTTTTAAGTAGCATGTTAAAGTGCACTGTAGTACACCATATTTGCAAAATATAGTATACTACAGTGTATTGTAAAGTTTGTTACATATTTAATAAAAGAAAAAAAATTACTGCAGGTATGCCTAGGTAGGACTGCGGTGCTGTGATATTTTTTTAAATATTGAGTAACTTATAAATAATTTTTCCTACCTATTACCACTTTGTTAAAGTGGTAATAGGTAGGGAAAATATATAAAACCTAATACTTACCTATATCTAAGGCATAAATCAGAAAAGCTGAAGTGTACGTAAAAACAACATGGTTGCCTTTAAATTTTGTAAAGGCAGACATTAGCATTCACCACAGTACTTTCGCAAACTTTTGCGTAACTACAACAGCCACTGTTATCACAAAGTTAAAATGCCTTATAAATTTGAGAAATAGTTACCCTACTTATTTGTACTACCCAAAAGGATCATCTAAACACCATAATCTTTACTCCAGCCACATCAGTGCAGACGATTTTGTGCTACATGCAACACCAAAGTCTATGGAAATTACATTGGTGGAAAAACCTGTTTTGGGACCCTGTTTTTTTTCTGCACCCTCTTAATGAATTACCACAAAACTTGCCATCAATAGTCAATTTAGCTATAGGCTAGGAAAGTATTGTGGAGATTCATCAAATGGGAGCAAAGTTATTAGAAAGCAAAACTCCAAGGAATTCCTATCTCTGGGATTCCTAACTGGAACTACAAAGTGGCCACTGGCACTCTGAAATTTATATCTAGATGTATATATCTATATCTATCAAATTTTGCTGTTTTTTGGGAGGTTAGGCCCTAGCCCTCTTTCCTTTTTTGGTATGTTCTGGGGGTAATCCCAAGTCTCCCTTTTTAAGACAAAACCTACCTTTATCCCTAACTGCGCCCGAATCCTAAAATCACCCTTATCTTCCTTCACCTCTATCCATCCCTTGATCCTAAAATCACCTTTACCTCCCTAGACCTTATCCCTTATCCCTTAACCCTTAACCCTAAAATCCTCCTTACCTTGCTTTACCTCTTCCAACCCATTCACCCTAAGCTTAACCTTACCCTAACCTCCAATTACTTCTACCAGCCCTAACCCTAAAATCACTCACCTCTCTATACCGCTTCCAACCTCTTCACACTACACTTACACATTAACTCTAAAATCACCCTTACCTCCAATGACACATTAACCCTAAAATCACCTTTACCCTCAATATCTATACCTACTCAGTAACCCTAAAAACACCTTTAGCCTCCTTTTCCACTATGCACCTTGTAACCCTAAAATCACTCATAACCCCTTTACCTCTACTTACACCTTGACCCTGTTTCGTTCTTTAAAATAACATAACGCTATTTAAAAAAAATATACTTACCTGTGAAGTAAAGTACTGAGTGGTAAAGGATTCATGGTAAGAGTAAACATCTATTAGCATCATTTACCTGCGTATTACTTATTTGTGTGGTAAATAGTGATAGGTAATTGTCATGCCGGGTAAAAAGAAAATCATGGTAAACGTTAAATGTCTGAGACGGGCCCAGTTGGAGGAGATTTGACTGGTTGCTATGGGTACCGCCCTGTCAGCATAGGCCTGGACTTGTTTACTTAGGGGGATATTTACAAGCCCCTTGTGTCACCGGACTGTCACTTTTTTGTGACTCTCTAGTGGTGCAAATAACAATATCATATTTATGAGGCCACACAAACCCACAATGTGTGGCTTTGAATGGCCTCATAGCTATGGAGTAAGGCAAGGCAGCACAAATCGTTGAGTTGTCTTACTCTGCACTCAGGAGGCAATCCATCGGTTTTGCAGTATTTTCCCAGATTTACGAGAGCACGTAAACCTGGGGAAGTGCCAAAACCTTACGCCTCCTGAGGTGAGACGTAACAAGGAGAAATAACTTTATTGCTCCTGATTTTTTCCTCCACTTAGGATTATTTCTGTGCAGAATTGTGCCCCTTCCGGCAGAAAAACAATTCTGCTTACAACACAAGCACCCTTACACCATGGTGCAAGGACGCATGCATTGGAGATAGACTGCCAAAATGGTGCCAGTGCAGGTGGGAAGGACGGGAATGCACTGTATTGCATACATACGGTACATTCCTACCCTTTCGCTTTGACGTAGAGCAGTGCAGCAAGCTGACTTGCTTTGCTGCCGTACACCAAATCCCCATAAATAAGGGCCTTAATTTCTTGCACTTGCTACTGTGCACATTTAGGAGCATATTTACCAACATTTAACAATTTGTTTTCATCACAAAAGTGACGCAAACCAGCACAAAGTTTTTATTAATATTTACTTTCAAGTTTTGTGTTCGAAATTGCCTAAAAGTAATGTCATGCACTGCATTGCATTACTTAGCGTAAAGGGGCATTACATGGAATCACCCATGCTTTTTGACAAAAACCCTATTCACCAAAAATGTGAGACAGTATTGTGCATCAAAAATTAATATTGTTTGAAAGCAGGTGTTAAAAGGAGAAATATTTTCCTTTCAATTCTCTTTTCCGACTTTTCATGTGTGCTGCACTGTACAGCACACATACAAGGAAGTAAAAGTTTAAAAACTGGTCTGAGTATAGTATTTTGTACTGAAAGGGAATCCTTCCAGTACAAAGCTTATGCTAGACTCTCTATGCACCCTTGCATTTTGGTGCAAAGGTGACGCACAACAGCAAAATTCTGTGCCGGCGCTAGGTAGAGTGGAGGAGAGAGCCATTTCGCTGTAGATATGGTGCTCTCCTGCTCCTTTCGTGTCATGCAACGGAGGGCAGTACAGCATTTTTGCCACCCATAGGATGTTGTGACACAGCCATTGGATCATAATAACAAACATTGTGGCAGTAACTCCATACAGACAGCCATATCCCCCTGCTGCAGAACACTTGATCATGCAGTCAGGGCAGTCACGACGTGCAGTATATTTGTGTTACATATTTCTTACTGGTGGTCTGACAGTGAGATTGTGTGTGGCCTTCATCTCTTCATCCAGACATGTAAGTATCTTTCCCAGTTACTATGACCGGCCTAGGGCTATCTAGGCCAGCTGTGGTTTTATAAAGCTGCAGCCTGAACAACTTCTCAATAGCAATTTCAGAAGCACTCAGGCAGCGACTTTCATGCTCTGCAGAGGCCAGTTCAATTAACATCAGCACTACCAGGCAAGCCAGACACTTACAAGTACACACAGTATCACTAGAGATGACAGAGGTGGTCAACTGTAGCAGTAAGGACACTGACATCCAGATATATCCCCCAGAGACCCATGTACCGAGGTGTTCTCATACTCACAGCTAACTGAATCATGCACAGATTTTATAAAACAGACAAGAAGTAAAGTTCTTTTAGTGCATCCAGCTAGGGCCCTGTCACTGACTTGTGAAATGCTGAAATACACCTGTGGTCAACTCTAGGGTTCACTGCCACCCAGGTTTAGCAGAAAAAAAGCAGCCATTTGTTTTGCCATTCTGCAAGGTCAAAAGCTGTAGGTGAGAAAGAATTTGTGTAAAATTCTCAGTGTTCATTGGCAACATGGCAAATTGTTTTCAGTATTATCATCTTAGAAAGGAGAAGTGGGTTAATAACCTTCTTTTTTGGGGCAGAGGTTCACTAATTGCAACGTCCTTTTAGAGCTTTTCAATGCTCAAAAGTGGCTCATTTCTGATATGTATCTCTTTACATGCACTACATTGCTTTGTTTTATTCACTATGAAGTGTTATCATTCAATGTGTCATATGTTTGGCATTAGAATGCCATTCATAGGAACACTGAAACCATAAACACTTCCCAGTCTCCCTTCAACCAGGCTTCCTGGGCCATAGTCACTGCCCCAAACTCAACAACGGCAAGCGCCTACCTGATGTACACTACTCATCCCCTCTATCACATCCAGATCAAGACATCATAGACATAGCACTTAATTCCAACCAGATATACGTCTTACTAAACACCACACACCCACAAATGACCAAACACATATCTCAACTCATGCTCATTAAAGCACATTATGTTGCCCACCAAGCTCCAGACATTGCAGACCTTATCACAGGCCACATTTTCGGTACATTCTTCAACCTTGAAACCTGGCCCCATTCTCACACATCCTATGCATCCTCTTACTTAGAGATTAAAATATTCAACATACCCATCATGCACATTACAAAGGAGGAAGCCTTGAGGACATCAACAAACCCTGCCTGGCCCTGCCACTTAGTAAAAAACCAAAATGAAATAATGAATGCTCTTAACACACCACTTCCCAGTGTACACAACCCAATTCAGCACCTTTTATCTCACCCAAAGATCTCTCCGATAGAGGAAAAAACATGACCTTCTCACTACTTCATCCAGTCAACACACTGTGCCATCCTCTTCAGTGACTTCAAACTCCCAGTCAAAGCACAAAGAAAGCATTTGACACCATTGTGAACCGCTTTGGGAAATTCATGGTTATTCAGTTTTCACCGAGCAATGCTATTCCAAAGGCCACATCCTCAATGTTGCCCTCTCAACATTGCCGACCATTCAGTACAAACCAACGGTTACCACTGAACTGGGTCAACAATATCCCTATCTTCATCAGCTTGCTTCACATTCAACGGACACATCAACGTCAGACCAAAACAGGGCAGCAAAACAGGGAAGCAAACACAGCTTATTGCTTTTAGAAAAAAAAAAATTAAGCTTAGTTTAGCTAGATTGTCAGTTTATAAAATAAACTAGATTTAGAAGTCGATCAGTTGCAAGACACAAATGAAATCGAAGCAAATGTTCTCTGCAGCCGTTCAGTGGGTGTCCATACACCCATACGAGTGCAACAGGGTACTGTACACACTATTTTTAACTGGCAAAAATGGGCTGACTTTTTTAATTATCTGTCATATAATTATGCTATCTCCCTTCATCTGGGTACTCCCCACTTTATAATGGCGGGATTTCTTGCATGTAGGAAGACAGCATAAAATCTTACAATTATAATGGACTCCCCTCATAAGGTGCCCTTAAACATTCTGCAAGTGTTTACACATATTATGTCAATAAACCGGAATTATTTTAATAATTTGCTATTGAGATGCTCTAATACCTTAAAGGAAATATAATGCAGAAAGATATATGGTTAACATATTTTAAATGTTCCAGGTATGTTCCTGAATGGGGCTGGCCTTTCTGGGAGTATGTGACTTTTAAAATGCTAGGATTCCTTGAAATTGCAATTGGTTTGAAAGCGACCCCATTATGACTGAGCACCCCAGTGCACAGCACGAGACAGCTACACTCAACAAAGGCAACTAGCACATTCCTTCACGTGTCCTGAGCTGTGAGGCACACCATTCCTTCAGCAGTAGCACAAAACAAAATGTAATCGATTTCATTAACATATCTATAGTTGCTGAGCAACTGCTCCCATCCCCCAGGCCCCACCAGAATCTCCAAGCATTGACAGGAAGATGCACTGTGCCTTTGGCCTCTCTGGAGCGGTGTAAAGCGAGCTCCACAGAGAAGTCTGGCAGGTGTATATATCCTGTCGGAAATAAGGGCTGTAGGCAGATAATTTTCAGGTACACGGCCACATGTTTGGAAACATTACTATTTGTATTTTAGCCTAACAAGCAGTTAAAAATGCATTTTGCTACTGCAGTGTGACGAAAATTTCAATTTTAAAACAGTGACCTCTTCAATATGTTTCAACTAATATTACTGCTCTGAACAAAGTCGCAATGATTTTGTAACTGTAGGCAAATATTTGTTTAATTGATGGTGCAATCAGAAATACGTTAACATGCCAGCTAAGAATATATATTGCAAGCCACTGCGTTTCAAATTATTGTAATACACAAAAGCTACTTCGGTTTTAATTCAAATCTATGTCTAACCCCTAAACTGTTTAAAAAATGAAAATATTCGTAATCTTTATAATTACGCACATTCTCCTTGAATGAAAATGCCAGCACCATTGAGAGGAAAAAGAAAGAAAACATGGACAACTTATAAAAACATAGGTCGCATGCAATCCCCAGTTTTACTTTCTAGGTTTTATTATAGCATTCTACCTATTGCCCCCAACATACAGATATAGGGGCATATTTACCAAAACGTCACGCAGCACAGCAAGTCACCATGCTGCGCTGCATGGCTAGGGCAGGAATGCACCGTATTAAACATAATACTGCGTATTCCTTTCTTTTCTTAGTGCTGACGCCCAACAGGCTGCCTAGCACCAACGCAGTCGCCCTTGCACCATGATGCAAGAGTGCCTGCGCTATATTATTGATTGGGACACCTTCCTGTTCAAAAACAGTTCCCTGAGGCATATTCCTCTGTCTGTGTGTGCTGGAGAATGCAGCACACATAGAAAGAGGAAGTAGTGAGGAGAAACAAACATTTTTCTCCTCATTACGCCTCTCTTGGGAAGGTGTATCATTCTGATGCATTGTGATGCATTCTCAGGTCTACCAGTAATGGTGAATCTGGGAATGCTTCAGAATCCCCTCTTGATTAAGCTCCATGTCGACCTTCCTAAGATGAGGTGAGGGCAGCTCTAGTACTGTGTATCAAAGATCATGCTATTTATACATTCTTCTAGTACTGCTGGCCCACTTTGTCCCTTAAGGTTCATCCCATTCTACACCTTCCCACTGCCCTACTTCTTGCATATTTCCCCATGCCTTCAATCATTTAACACACCTATTTTATTCTTTTACCATCTCGGTCTTCTTTCCACCTCCCTCGAACTCGTACTACTTCACAATTGCTATCTTCCGCCCCACACTTGCTTTCTACCTAGTGTCCATGCTAACACACTTCGTTCTTTACTTTACTTTTACACTATTCCTTCTTTCCCACGCCCTTGCACTCTTCCTTCTCGCGCCTGCCCTTGCACTCTTCCTTCTCGTGCCTGCCCTTGCACTCTTCCTTCTCTCGCCTGCCCTTGCACTCTTCCTTCTCTCGCCTGCCTTTGCACTCTTCCTTCTCTCGCCTGCCTTTGCACTCTTCCTTCTCTCGCCTGCCCTTGCACTCTTCCTTCTCTCGCCGGCCCTTGCACTCTTCCTTCTCTCGCCTGCCCTTGCACTCTTCCTTCTCTCGCCTGCCCTTGCACTCTTCCTTCTCTCGCCGGCCCTTGCACTCTTCCTTCTCTCGCCGGCCCTTGCACTCTTCCTTCTCTCGCCGGCCCTTGCACTCTTCCTTCTCTCGCCGGCCCTTGCACTCTTCCTTCTCGCGCCTGCCCTTGCACTCTTCCTTCTCACGCCTGCCCTTGCACTCTTCCTTCTCGCGCCTGCCCTTGCACTCTTCCTTCTCTCGCCTGCCCTTGCACTCTTCCTTCTCTCGCCTGCCCTTGCACTCTTCCTTCTCTCGCCTGCCCTTGCACTCTTCCTTCTCTCGCCTGCCCTTGCACTCTTCCTTCTCTCGCCTGCCCTTGCACTCTTCCTTCTTTTGCCTGCCTTTGCACTCTTCCTTCTCTCGCCTGCCCTTGCACTCTTCCTTCTCTCGCCGGCCCTTGCACTCTTCCTTCTCTCGCCGGCCCTTGCACTCTTCCTTCTCTCGCCTGCCCTTGCACTCTTCCTTCTTTTGCCTGCCTTTGCACTCTTCCTTCTCTCGCCTGCCCTTGCACTCTTCCTTCTCTTGCTTGCCCTTGTTCTCTTACTTTTCTTGCCTGCCCTTGCACAATATCCATCTGAAGTATGAGTGTAAGAAGAGAACAGAAGCATGCATTCCAGGACGTCTTGCTGACAAGTGGAAGCGTTTCCCCACAAAACACTGGAGGAATTGTTGAAGACCACAGCTGGTGACACTGTTAACCAGCTTCCCCGTCATATAAGGCAACATCCTGAGATCTGCTTCTGGAGAAACTGAGGACCTATTTGTATGGGGAGTCACCCTGTTGGATGAGAGACACATTGAAGGTGTCTCTGCCAGAGGAGTCTGCCCAGAGGAGAATCTAGCTCTAGCCCTGTGGAGTTGCTGCCCAGAAAGAAATGGACTAAGTTAGCCTAGCAGCTATGATTGCTCAGCAACGCCTTTGGAAGGAGCAGACCTGCAGGACTCTGGGCTTAACCCTGTGCCTCTGTCTATGAGTGTGCATGCCTGGTTGTCTCTCCTGAGCTTTTAGGTGATCCTCGTTCCCCTTCTTGACATTGGAGTGATCTGTGGGGATGCTTGCAGGAACTGCACTGGACCTAGAATGTATGGTTTGTTCTTCACCTGTTGCAGGTCCTATCTGAGCCCTAAGGATTGCTACACCAAGAAACACTAACCCACATCCTGCAGTTCTATTCTGGGACTGAACTGCACTTCGCACTTGCAAGTGCACCTGTCATATCAGACCCTCGCTGTTGTGTTTGCCGTGGATACACAAGCCCAAATTCTAAAACCAATGTTAATCTTAAAATAGATTTCTGTTACTGGCTGCAAGAACATGTGAGTGGGGGCTGGTCTCTTCATTTGTGCAGTGTGTTTGCTGGACCTGTGAGGTTAAAACCTGCAGTGGCTAACTGGCTCACCTGTGACCATCTGCACTCTACTAAATGACTCCAGGGGGAGGCAGTAATAAGCAGTGATGCCTGACGGGTGCTCCGAGTGGCATCATCTCATGATGCAAATCACTGCACAGGCCGAATGTAACACGGCTTCTGTGTAAGCATGGGTTCAAGACTTAACATTGCCAGAGACCATCTTGTGAAATTAAAGTATGGTACATTTATAGAGGCCAATGTGAAAGCAACATATTAAATAAACTGTACATGGCAGAACTTTAACATAATCCACATAACCAAATAAACAAGGGCGGAGCTACTATTAGTGCAGCACATGCTATGGTACCAAGGCCCTGTGGTGTGAAATATTCACTGTTTGTCAACTATGGCAAAGGACACGAAAATTATGCAATTCCTCAGCTTCGGCTTTTTTCCCCGCATAATTAAGGATCTGCTGCATTTGCCACACAATCCATCATCAGCTGCATATTGTGCATATTTTAACAAACCAATTTATTTCTAGCACAGACGGATCCAAATTTACTATCTGCACATCTTGCAAAACCCTTCACAAAGGTTAATTGGTCATCTTTCAGTTTCTTATTAATGTATTTGGTTGTTAAACTGGTACTAATGTGGTGAAATCCTTGCTGAATCAGCATTACCATGTGTAAAAATTACAAAATAATGAAGTAGTGCTATTAAAAATGTGGCACTTTACCACATACGTTGCCTTTTATGGCAGCATAATTTAACCAACCCTGCTGCATAATTTGGTGCTCCCTGCCACATAATTCCAGCGGCTCAGATTATGGCTGTTTTCCAACCCAACCATTGATAAGTGGAGGATGTTTTTCTTGCCTGCATCAGGGCTCAGGACAACTTTGCTACGCCATAGCAAATAAATTATTACCCCATCAAAATTCTATAAGAATGAGCCTGCTAAAAGTGCACTTGACTACCATTTGTCTTTATATTTAGAGAGTAGGCCATGAGCTGAAAACAAAGCAAATACATAAGTGATGTCCTTTTTAGACATATGTAAATATAGGTATTTGAGCACAGAAACGTCTTTCAAGCAAACACTATAACATTTAATTTTTACAGTGGTGGGATTGTAGTGTTGTGCTATGTTTCTACTAGGATTGGCAAATGCACACACTCTCATTAAACATCTGTGATATAACTCTCCCATGTGTTTTTTTTAATGCACCTGCAGCTTGTGTGAATCTACTGCAATCTATGCTGAATTAAAAAGAAGGTAATGAACATGATTGTAAGTGCACCTAGCGCTTCGACGCCTCGTTAGGGGTAGTAAGCGCCACATAAATGCAATTACAATATAATACAGTACATGCGCATCCTAGATGTGTAACCTTGCCATCAAAATCAACCAGTCTATGAATTTCCGAGTGTCTGTACTGTAGGGCCTCTGGAAGCACCTCCATCTTTTCTAAACAACCCTGCAGAACATTATTGCACACTTTACTTCAATGTGCGTGTGATATCTATGCGAGTCTGATTTAAAAACATTTTAACATTCACACCGGTCATTAAAAGGAGATGCATGATGTTCAGGATTCTTTCGAACTTGAAATCCTTGCTTTGAAATTCGGGCCTGTTAATAGCTAATCCTTTGAGAACAGGTGGTGTAAGTGTAAACACGACTCTGCAAAGACGAAGAAACAATTCCATGACAGGAAATGAATCGTCTCTTTTTTACCTCGCCCTTTCCTCTGTGTCTGGAGAGGGGACGAATACACTTGCTTGCCTGCAAACAAACTCAAGGCAAGGCTTCAGGATGGGCCACAGACTTGCAAATGCGCAATTACGCATAACAAAAGGCGCATTAGCAGGACAAGAGACCTGCGCGCTGACGGCTGCTGGAGTTCATTCCTCTTTCAAACTGGGGGATGGGCCCCTCATCAAAGAGCTCACCTTTCTGCAGAGGAGCGGGCTGAAGCGTCCAAGCAGGGGCTTTCTCTGATCCAAGGCTTCTGGTCAGAATTATTTCCCAAATAAAACAATATATCTGTTTAGAAGTGCAAGTAGCAAACGCTTCCGAAGACGTTATTGCTGTAGCAGAAGTTATTTTAGAATTAAAGAATGTGTCTTTACCAGCTGCATCTATAAGGAGGTTGCAATGAGTGAGGATACATACGTCTGATGTCTTTCAATGTTTCTGAGCCCGTCGGAAGCTAATTTTCATCTATTATATCCAAAACTTTCCCATCCCAGTAACTCCTAAAACAATCAGTGAATAAAGTTCCACACCAATGATAACAGGTTAAGAGGCCTATTTTGTTCTTCACGCTTCGGTTTGAATCAATAGAGGCACTTTCTTTTAAAATGCAGGCTTATATTTTTCTTCAACGCAGATAGAATTTCTATTGTAATCAAACTTTTAAACATCACTAGTACATTTTAAAGTGAGCCATGTCCGAACACTGGGAAAGCTGTGTTTTCAAGTGAGTGTAAGTGCTCCATATAACATTGTACTGACTGCGTCCTGTAGACAGACGTGTCTATGTCCTCTGAGTGTTCTGTAAGGTGGTATGGTGGCACTGTATAACAAGCATTGGCAAAGTCAATAGGTCTCACATTTGTAACCTATTGACTTTTCCAGTGGTTTGTAGCTGAACTGAAGATCATGTGCGATGCACGACACATGCACTAGCCTATAAAATGATTCCGACAATTTTCTGTCTTTTTAGTTAAAAATCCAAGTTGAATCGGTAACTAAATAGACAATAAAACACCCAAAAGTATTTTTTTTAAAGCAGGCGGGCAGGATGAACAGAAGCAACACTGGGGAGTGCGGGGAAATGGCAAAGCAACACAGGGGAGGGGAATGGTGTAACGAAAATATAAATCCAGTATTTGTAAAGTGCACAGCTACCCATAGACATCCCAGTGCTGGGGCCGTCGGGAAGATTAAGCGAGCTATCGCCCAGAGTCACATGGTGCTGGGCTGACCTGCCGCCGGTGCCAGGGATTGAACCGTGATCCCCAGCGTCCGGTGTCAGTCGCCCTGGCCGCTGCACCACACCTCTTCCCTAACAAGTGGTGTAGTGGGGGGACGATTTATGAATGGGTTCTGTCCTATATTATCAGCATATATGCTGAGCGTTTACTTACCTTCCAGGTGCCTGCCGTAAAAAAAGGTAGGTTTGGCCATTATTGCTACGTTTGTTGTCTTGGATGCATTCGAGGATTATAATTGAGAAGGACAGTCTCTGTACTTCATCCTCTTTTGGTCTGCCTCAGAGTTAATTTGCATGTCATCTGAGAATAAGCTAATCTTATGTTCACACTCGAAAGGAATGCCTACTATATATGTGTTCTGCTTTATCACAGATGCTAGAGGCTCTATTTATAAAACTAAAAAAGAATGGAGACAGGGGCATCCATGTTGGGTCCCCCAAATGGGTTTCTTCTAGGAATCTCATGTCTATATTGTGTTTCTTAATTAGTGCCAACATTTTTGGTGTGTGGTTAGTGAGTTTAGCCCCCTGACCAATATTCAGTCATTTGCCACTGCGTGTCACAAACATAGTGATCTTCCTTATGTTTTTGGTCCCGTACACTACCTACCAAATTAAACATTGCTAAAGTCTTCATAGCAAGAAAAATTGCAAAAGCAAAAACTAAATAACCCAATGTTTTACACTTTGGATTGTTCCCCATTTCAAGTTATTGTTCGCTTTGATTATTCCTAAAATTAGGCTTCCTTCGGTCCTCTTCCATTTGGGAGGTTTATTGCCTGCTTTGACTCACACAAGAAGCAGACTTTCGTTCAATGTCCCTCAAAGTAAGTCAGAGGCCTATGAGGACTATCAAGCAAAAGCGAATCCGCTAGACGTTACGTAATCCTAATAACTATTGTTACTGCCTTCTCTTCACCAAGGTTGTGGACATAGAACCTGGAAGAGTGTAACCTGGCTAACCCCAAATTGTAGGTGTGTGTGTTCTGCCAGCTTTAAGAATATGTTTTCTTCATTTACTAGGATTTCCTTCCCACTGTATGCACTGTTTCTGTTCCTACATCCACGGATACTAACATATATTCTGCAATGTATGAATTTAGCAGTTAAAAAGGAAAGAAATGGATTGTTCTGTATAAAGGTTTCTGTTTCAAATTAGGCCTGAGCAAAATTTTAATTACGCCAGAGTAATTTCAGTAATTGTGCATTATTCTTGTGATGCAAAATCACGCCATTATGTTAGCTTGCGTAATTTTGGGCAACACGTCTACCCCAGGAGCACAGGAATAGCAAACTAAGACAGAGTGAGTGGCTACTGCTGTTTGTGTCAAGTAGCATTTAGTGCTGGATTATGCTTCTTGCATATTTACTCATAATTATGAGTAGTTTTGTGGTAATTACGGGTAATTATGCTGGGTTATGCCATCTAGGCCCACCCCTATTTAAAATCAGTATGTATGTCATATTTTACTAGCATGGCTGGCAGCAAAAACATATTTTTGCTTTTACATTATTAATGAATTTTGTATATTTTTAATTATCAATGGCGATTAATAATCTTTTTCACTTCGGAAATCAAAGCCTATCAGAATGTCATGTAAACAACTGCTTTTAATTCCATTTTGATTGAATTTGATTTTATAGAGAATATATGGTGTTGCTAGGCTTGGGTTGCAACCCCAAATAAATAAAGTTAAATTTGATCTGATCTGAAAGAACAGTTGAGGCAATATAACAGTACTCAAGATGTCGAATCCACTCCTTGATCCAGATATATAAATGTTTTGCTTTGCCCCAGCGTGGTGACACAGGGCAACACAAAACCTAAATTCAAAGCCATGCTAGGGCACCCTGCCTTGTTTTACACTGTGTAGTGGAGGCATTACATGAGTGGGTCGTGGGTATTCGCATGCATCCACGATTCATGCTGATGAATTCTCAGGTAGACCTAGGAATGCATCAGAATTGTACGCCTTCCCACCAGAGGCGTAAAAAGGAGAAATATAATTTTTTCTCCTCATTGTTTCCTCTTTCTAAGTGTTCTGCAGCACACTTAGGAAGAGGAAATGGTCTCTAAGGATTTCTTTTTGTGCAAGAAGGTGTCCTTTCCTACACAAAAACAACCCTGCCTATAAAGCAGGAACCCTTGCACTATGGTGCAAGGGTTCCTACTTTAGTGATAGGCACCACTGAGTGCACCAGTGCAAGAAGAGGACAGGAATGCACCATATCCTGATAGATATGGCACATTCCTGCCCTCTGCCTTTCACACAGTGCAGCGCAGCAAGGTGTCTTGCTCCATTGTGTAAATTGAAAAAATGATGAATCTCCCCCCTACTGCGAATCCATAAATGAGGAGCGGCTGCACAGGCCTTGAAGTCCAAAGACATCAAATTGGACATTTCCCCAAATTTGAAGTAAAGACAAAAAATAGGAATGAAGAAATATTGGTTCCATTGGAACCTAAGTCAATGGAGACATGGAAAAAAGGCCTATTGTCACCAACGGCCGAGTGCCTTTCATACCCAATATGTCACTTTCCATTGGGTCACAAGACTTTGTTTGGAACACCGAGTGCCCTAACTGATATTGGTGTCTCTGAACCGCAACAAAAAAAATAGAAATCCACTCTGGTGTCTGGGGGTGTTCACTTAAGGGATCTACTGAGCAGTATCCATTAGAAACCTACTTTAGCTGGAGAAGTTGACGCCAAAATTGTTTTTATGCAAGCCTTCTCATGGGGAAAACTGATTCCCAAGATAAATATGTCTCTACAAATGTTTTGAGGAAATATTCTCCTTTTTCTCAAAGCTATTGAAATCAGAAAACTTAGCAAAGTCGTATTTCCCCACCAGCAGAACAAAGGAATGTGCGACACTCAATAACAGGTGCAGAAGAATTTCATAACCAGTGCAAACTTCAGTTACAATTTTCATTCAATAGTTGGGCTGAGGCAAGAGGAAAAGACTATTTAAGGAGTGTGATGGAAGGCACAGTAGACTTATTGCAAATGTGTTGCAATTGTAACAAGCATTGGCATAGCCAATAGGTCTCGCCTTTGGGACCTTATAAGTGTTTAGCCATGCAACAGTTGCATAACTAAATACTTATAAGGTCCCAAAAGCGAGACATATTGGCAATGCAATGAGGCCCTGTGAAAGTGATCGCGATCAAACATCAAATTGGCCGTGCGGCCGCGAAAGTGAAAGTAATCGCGGTAAAGTGCGGCGCGCGCGTGCCCGTGCACATGCACTGTAGCTCTAGGCTGGCCTGGTAGCACTTTTTGGAGCCCTCTCAATAAGTCTCGCCAGACCAGCGCATGCGCTGGGTCAGGCGAGACCTAAAAAGTAGCAGGTCCTTCTGGGTAATCTGAAATCAAACTCATGCTCCAGGGAAGGCAAAGTCTCAGATGCCAAACCAGAGCATCAGTCTGTTTCAGACTTTCAGTGCTCTTCTGGCTGACTGTCAGTCCCCCTAAGCTCAGGTTCTCCAGTTCCTGGTGCAGCTTCTCACAAGCCCAGTGACACTTGTCAAGAAGTCCCTTGTTACCTCAGATTCTTCAGAAGCCAGAATGTCTTCTTATTTTTCCAGCTTGTAAGCCTCTTTGCTTTAAAATTTGTATTTCTTTACTGCAGACATTGACACATTTCTGAGTTACATACTCTTCTTATCACTGGGAGAACTCTTGGGACACGCCCGTAGTATTGTCAGAAGTCCTAACGTACCCAATATTGGTCAGGGCATCATGTGATGTGAAATTGTCGCAAAGAACATTTTCTGTTGCTTATGACAAAAATAATTGCAGGATATTTGCTGGATTAGTTGTAGCCTTCTCTTGTGCTTTTGCTTCTCGGGTCCCTCTCTACCAATTCCTAGCCAATAAAATGTTCATTAAAATGAAAAAAACATTGCATTTTTATTTTGTGCTGTATTTACAGTACAATCACACAATATTAGCTAGTCGCTAGATGTGGGGCAGTCAGGACTTGTTATATATTCTGCCTTATAATTAATAAGATGTGTAGAAGGCCTGATGTGATGCTCCACGTGTCCAATAAGGAGCTCATCTATCAGAGCAGCATTAGACAGAACTGCATGCTGAACTAATAAACACAGTGTAAAGAGCATATAAACAGGGCCACCGAAGGAAAGGAACTGTGGAGGAAAGATTCCCGTCAGGGTTCACCAAATTTTGCACCATGAATAGACTAATAATGCAGCAAAAAAAATGAGACATCTTATGCAAATCAAAGCAAACTATGCAGCAACTTATTGAGCAATTTTGACATTGTGACTCACAATACAGTGTATATAGAAAATCCACAGGATACTCAGCCAATTCTGTTCACAATAATGGATGTTCTTATATGTGATACACAAACACCGTTTAATACATGCACACCATTTTATTAATGCTGTTCTTTCTACCTCTTAGATTACAATAGTTTCTGTAAAACATTTATGTTGCACATGGAAACATGCCTACGTGAACATACATACCGGTGATAAAATGTGCGCTTATTTCTGTTTAAAAATGTGTCTCGAGTTTATCCTGTGTTCATGTTATACAGCCGTTGGATGCACCTTTTTCCATTACGAAATATTACTATTACATATTTAGGTGTTTCGCTAGGAGGCACCATGACAGTGAAACCGTAAATCCTTTCAAAGAGATGTGATAAAGTAGGTATTATGTTCAAATCCAAGTGACCTTTCCTGTGTCATAATTTCTTTTTGTAATCTGAGCGCACTAAGGCCAGCAAAAATGAAATTAATAAAACAGGAGGTCAGAGGGCAAAAGAGTCTGAAGAAACCTTTCCTAAGGATGCCAGGTCTAACACGTGTTCTCTCAGCTGAATGTGGGAGAGCTACTTCACCCCTTGGGAGTTCTATTCACTAAGGGCAAAGAACCCAGAGAGTCCATCAGCAATGGCATGGTCTGTTCCAGAATGATGTTCCACCATAAAGTCCATTCCCTGTAGAGAAATGGACCACCTCCATAGTTGGGATTCTCACCCCTCAACTGCACTAACATTCTGAGGGCACTGTGGTCTGTCTGAACCCAGAAGTGAGTGTCAAACAGGTATGGTCTTAACTTCTTTATCGTCCAGACCAAAGAAAAGGCTTCCCTTTCTATTGCGCTCCACCTCTGTTCCCTGGGAAGTAGCCTCCTACTAATGAAGGCTACAGGCTGTTCCAGCCCTCTTCATTTAGCTGTGAGAGCACGCCCCCTACACCATTCTGTGGGGTGTCTGTCTTAACAATTAATTCTTTGGAGAAGTCTGGAGCCTTGAGCACAGGTGCCATGCACATGACCTCCTTCAGGGTGTGAAAAGCGTTCTGGCATGACTCTTTCCAGATCACATGATGTGGCTGCTTCCTAGAAGTCAGCTCTGTCAAGGGGGGTTTACAATGGTGCCATACCCCTGATGAATCTCCTGTACTAACCAGTGAGGCCTAAGAAGGCTCTCACTTCCGTCTGGCTCTTGGGGTGGTTCCCAAGCGAGAATGGCCCAATCTTGCCATCTCCCACTTTGTGACCCAAGTGGACCATAGAACCCTGTCAAATCTAGTGCTTTCTGACCCTCATAGTCAGGCCTGGACTCTGCAGAGCATGAAGCACTTCTCTGAGGTTGCACAGGTGTTTCTCTCAGCTAGAGCTGAAGACCACAATGTCATCTGGATAGCGGCATAGACGTTCTCCAAACCAGCCAGGACCTGATTCACCAACCTCTGAAAGGTGGCAGGGGCATTCTACAACCAGAGGGGCATGACCCCGAACTGGAAGATACCTTCTGGTGTAAAGAATGCAGATCTCTCTTTAGCCCCATTGGTCAAGGCAATCTGCCAATACCCCAATTTCAGATAAAATGTGCTGAGGAACTTGGCATCTTCAAGCCGATCTATGAGATCAGCTCTGGGGATGTGGAGTGCATCAGTCTTAGTGAACACATTGAGCCCATGGTAGTCCACACAGAGCCTAAGTTCAGGTGTGACACCTGGAGGGGCAGCCTTGGGAACCAACACCACTGGGCTGGACCATGGGCTCTTTGAGGGCTCAATTGCCTCTAATGCCAGCATCTTGTAGACTTACTCCTTAATGCTCACTCTCACCTTATCAGACAACCTGTAAAGTTTGTTCTGTACATGTGTGCTGTCCCCAGGATCAATATCATGGGGACGCCATTAAGTGAGTCTTGGGGTAAGGGAGAACAAATGAGGCAAACTGCCCCAGCAGCTGGCGGAAGTCTTCCTGTTAATCTAGGGTCAGTGTTGGGGAGAGGCTGACACCCTCCACTGGCCCATCTTGCTCCATCATCCGTTACCAAGAGCATGGTGATCTCAGACCTCTCAAAGTGGGTCTTGAGGCAATTAACATTCAGGAACCTAAAGGGGTTCCTAGGAGTTTTAAGGTCACCCAAGTAGGTGACATCGCTCATGCGCTCCTTCACCTCACAGGGCCCAGACCAGTGGTCTTGCAGAGCACAGGGCTCCGCAGTCTCCATTACCCACACTTTTGGCTAGTCTGAAACCGATAGACAACAACAAATAGCATGGCATCAAGAGGATTCATATATCAATTCCTAGGCCAGCCACTGATAGCAGGAGCGACTTTGTTCCAACCACTGGCAATATGTCCACAAAGTTGGCCCGGCCTAGAACCTCTTAAGTTTGTTGATTAAGATAATCTGCAATACAACCCTTCAAAACCTAGCAGAAAGTGTATCGCCACAGCTCACCCAGAAGTGGTGTAACTCGTGAAGAATAACAATAGAAAAATGTGAGAAAATGAGAGGGCACCTCACGTATGCAACACCAGGAAGGCTGCCAGCTGGTTCTCGCTGGTATGCCCACGTTTTGTCATCATCGGTTGCCAACTCAATAAAAGAAGAAGGGAGTGTCCAGTAAAAACGAAAGGTGGAGAACAAAGATAGTTTTAGCAGAAAAACTTTGCTGTCCCCATAAGCAAAGAGTGAAAGTGAAGAAACCCAGTAGATTGCTAAGAACAAGATGTTCAGAGCAAAAGTAAAATTAAGGTAAAAACTCACTGTTAGATCAAAACCTTTACTCTCAACCAGTGAGTTCACTCAAAGTAAAAGCACTAAATGTCGCTAACCTTTTTAAAGAAGGCCAACATGTTTCATTGCCACTAATCTTTCGGCAATTTCATCAGGGCATCGAGGTTTTTTGCACTCGTTTCACTGGACATCCACTTTACTGTTTACAGAAGGGCTGTATAAAAAGCAGACAGGAAGACAAATAGATTAACTATTTTCTATTTATACTTCAATAAAAATTGGACCAACCATTCAAAGAATATACCAAACTGCTGGTTCCCATGCATATATTTACCATGTAAAGGCCGAGGACGTTCATACCAGCCTTCACAAAGCCAATCGGAATTATAGTTACTTTTCCATTTTCCGATTCTTTATAATGCGCTGCAACTAGCGCGTGTTCCACCTGTGGAAAAGGGAGGTTTCAATTCCTCATCAAGTCACAGTTCGCACTTCAGACGGCGATTCTTGGCAATTCTCTACCCCTTATATCGCCACCCCTTTCATTTTCGCCTCCGAAAGCCGAATGAACTTGGCTCCAACCAGTCGCATTATGGCCATACCAGTGTTTCATGTCTCCTGGCTAGTTTTCAGATTTTCCTGGACAAGTTTACGGAACCAGTCTATTAGGTTGCAAAGGGGTAGGATGTAGCTGACCACATCCTGGGGGACTCTCCCAGGAGCTTGCTCCCAGCCCTCATTTACCAAACCGAGAAGCTCTCTCCCAGTGTGCCCATACAGATGTTTAACACCTTTCTGCAGTTCCTCTTTGTATGCAAACAAAAGGCATGGCCTTAACCACCTCTACCTCATAACCTGATGCCAGGAATTATAGCAGAGTTGATAGGCCAGGATGGTATTCTTTTCCATTCCGCCCGCCTCCTTCTAGTAGGTCCTGCAGACAATACTTCATTCAGGTGGTCCACGGGCTGACATTGATCTAAGTCAGTGGCTTGATGCCTTGCTGGTCGGTACTGCTTCTTCTTCTACTCTGTAGGTCATTGGAGCAAGAATGTTTCTAGAGTCTGAGGGCTTATTAGAAGGCCTGACATGGAAAAGGTACGAGGACGCCCTGTGTAAAAAGAGCACTCAGCGATGGCAGGCGCAGTCTACTCGGAGTTCAGATGGAGATCAATTTTGCTGTTTCTTTTTAGCAGGAGGAGATGGTCTTTGATGTGAGTGTGTAAATCACAGAGCAGCCGTTTCTCTTTTTTATTTTTGCAGTTTTTCAGATCTTCCTTTGACAAGAGCTTTTTCCGAGGACCACCGAGGTTGACTCCAAAGCCAGGCAGTTAAGGACATTTTGCATGTTTGCCTTTTTAACATGATATTTTTTATTAAGAGAAAATATTTTTAAAATGAAACAATTAGCCCTACCAAGTACCGTGCATCACAGTTTAGAGTTTCTTTTCAGTGTATGTCTCCACATCGCAGCAATGAAATGTTGCCAAGCTAATTTAGTAGCTTCTCTCTGGCTTCATATCGCTGAAGGTATTCTCAGCACGGTAGTCCTAGTGTATCTTAAATTCTGCTGGGTAAATTACACAAACATCAGATTAAAATTATCATGTACCATAAATAATGGGCAAAAATATCGTGGTACAGATAAATAGGGTGGGAAGTAAATTCACTTGTAATTACTTTAATTTTAATAAAATGTTTATGTAATATTTAATGCATCATTAATTGTGTATGTTTAATTGTTATTTTATTTAAGTTTCATTTGTTAAATTTAATGGATATTTTAATTTTTACATTGATGTTAGTAATTAATACTATAGTAGTGGGCTGTTAGTTAAATTATTTATAATTAATTTAATTTTTATGTTGAATATTTTTTATACTATAAAATAAATATATATTTGATTAATAATTATGGGACTCATTACGATGGCAGTCGGGCAAGCATTTGACTGCCATCCTTTCTAGCAAGAGACCGTCCGACAAGGAGTCATCAGCTTCAAAAGCCCAATTGCGATACGACCATCATGTAGGGGTAAGAAACATGACTTTTACTATTGTGGCATGTGCTGAGGCCTGGAAAAGGGCTGCAGCACAAGCCAAAGTAGTAAAAGGATTTTTTTAAAACATCCATGCACGGTGCATGGATGTTTCAGGGGGCATCAACTGTACCAGTCTGCCCACATAGCGGAGGCACACTGAGGCTGTGCTAGGTGCCGCCAGAATCCATTTCTGACAGCCTTTGTATGCCAGTAGAAAGTCCATGAAAAGGCTGTCGGAAACTGACATCTCAATTGCTACGGCGGTGCCTCTGCAGGCATGCCTTCATTGTAAGGATTAAGATCTGACTGCCGTGGCCCCGACGTGCTCCTCCAGCCTGTCGGATGTGGGGGACTTCCTCCCTGCCCAAATTGCTCCGACCATCGGTATTTTAATCTAGCAGTCAGATCTATAACCTTGATTTTTGTGCTACTTTATCATTCAAGTAGCATCCTGTGGATCTATTTTCTTCTTTGCACTAGGGCCCATGTCACCTTCGCTAGCGGAGTGTGCCGAGATTTGCCTACTCCGCGTTCCACGGAGAAGGCACATCTCTGCACACTCGGCAGCGGAGCGGAGTTGGCTAGCCCCCGCCTCCACCCCACCTATTAACAATTAATTCTAAATTAATTAAAAGTAAATTAAAAACCACTTACCTGTACTGCAGCGTCCCCAGGCTGCCCTCCTCCTCTTCCTCGCCGTCTCTGGTAATCCTTACAAAAACTGCACATGCGCACACGCCCACTCTTGCGCATTTCTCGCAAGAAATGCGCGGGTGCACGAGCATGCACAGTTTTCTCAAGGATCACCAGAGATGGCGAGGAAGAGGAGGAGGGCAGGCCGGGGACACCACAGTACAGGTAAATGGTTTTTAATTTACTTTTAATTAATATAGAATTCATTGTTAATTGTGGGGGGGGTGGGGGCGGGTGGTAGAGCTGAGCGGAGTTCCACAGAGTTTGTTCGCAACTCCGTGGACCTCCGCATAGCCCTGCTACGCCAACTACACCCAGGGTTAACATTACTACATTACTGCAGGCATCATAACACATGACAAGAGATATGGCATTTTTTTAATATAAAGTATGCATTGTGAAAGTGAATGGCTCTTACCACTTTTACCAATGTGAAGTTGTTGAAAGGAATCAAAGCAGTCATAATGAATGTCCTAGAACTTGAGGGGATGGAAGGCGTGGGGTGTTATGCTACCAACATTGCACATAAAACCTGGTCTGGAAGGAGGCAGTGACATCTGGTGGTCTCTCATTCACTTCTAGGCTTTCTACTGAGATAGACAAGTGTTCCAGTGTGAGGTGGTTCTGAGTGTGGGTGCTGGGATGAGAAGGCCCCTTGAATCGTGCACAGGTGATATCTCCTGCCTGAGTGCCCAGTTGAAGAAGAAACTGGTATCCTGACTTGTCTTCTGGTCCTGGTGTCATGGCAGAGGCTTAGGCCTGTGCCTGATAATATGAGGAACATATTCTGCCCTCTGAAGAGGCGCTTGGCCTCATAAACAGCGGACTACTGTCCCTGTCATGGGTGCATCACATAAAGCAGTGGTGGCACATGCCATATTTTTCACTATAGTGTATCCAGACCTTTTTTTGATTCAGAGAGCGCTCAGTTTACTAATCCCTATCATGTAAAGTTCCATTGTAAAGTCCAGTACATGGTACTGGCATTGAGTATGCATGTGGTGTTCAGGGCTTTTTTTGTGCATTAGTCTGAATGAGGTGACAAGACAGAGTGCATGACTTCTAGAAATTTGAAGTTGGTGCGCAAGTATAAATGCGAGTTATAACTATGATGTATAGTAATTGGAACGTGGTGCGCAAATTACAAATTGAAGTTATAACTCTAACTTTAGAATTTCTAATGTTTGTGTAGTTTGTTTGGTTTGTGTGCAAAAAAATCAAGTTCTCCTAACTATATCTTATCTTTAACCTGTGTTTCATTAAATGGAGTGTGGTACAGAACAGTGGAGGATAGTGTTGTAAAGTATACTTTTGTACAGTATAGTGTCGTAGAGTGGAGTAGAGTGGAATGAGGTACACTAAAGTGGCATAGAGCATAGTGGCGTGGAGTGGCAAACAGTGAAGTGGGGTAGAGTGGCAGACAGCAGAGTGGCATATAGTGGACTGATGTACAAAGGAACAGCGTATATGTAGAGTGGCATATAGTGGAGTGGAGTGGTATAGGGTGGGATGGCATACAGTGGAGAGTGGTACAGTGGAGTTGCATACAGTGGAATAGTGTAGAGTGGGTTTGCGTACAGTGGAGTGCCATAGATTGGAGTGTTGTACAGTGTAGTGGCATACATTGAAATAGCATATATTGGAATGCCATACAGTGCATTAGCGTACACTGAAGTATGATTGAGTAGACCCACATACAGTGTAGTGGCGTAGACTGGAATAGCGTAGAGTGGAGTGGCATAGAGTGGCAAGGCGTACAGTCGAGTAGTGTAGAGTGGACTTGCATAGAGTGGGGTGAGGTACAGTGTAGTGGCATAAAGTCGAGTAGCATAGAGTGGCGTGCAGTGGAATGGCATACAGCAGAATAGTATACACTGGAGTGTGGAAGAGTGGAATAGCGTAGACTACTGTTGAGTATAGTGAAGTAGCATAGAGTGGAGTGCCGTACAGTGGAGTAGTGTTTTGCTTAGAGGCATTAAGTCCAGTGATGTACAGTGGAGTGGCATATAGTGGAATAGCATAGAGTACAGGTTCATACAGTGGAATAGCTTAGACTGTAGTAGCTTAGAGTGTAGTGACATACAGTGAGGTGGCGTACAATGTAGTGTTGTACAGTGTAGTAGTATACAGTGGATTGTGGCATAGTGGAGGGGGGTATAGTGCTGTTGAGTATAGTTGAGTGCCGTGGCATCTAGTAGAATAGCGTAGAGTGATGTACCATGAAGTAGCACAGTGTGGAATGGCATAGAGTAGCATGATAGAATGTACTGTCAGAGTAGAGTAGCATACAGGGGAATGGCAGACAATGGAGAGGTGTCCAGTGGAGGGGGTACAGTAAAGTGGCATAGATTGGAGTATAATAGAATAATGGGGTGTATAGTATAATAGCATAAAGAGCAGAGTAGCATGGAGTGGCCTAGAGTGGAGTGAGGTGGAGTTTAGAAGAGTGGCATACAGAGGATTAGCGTACAGTGTAGTGGTGTATAATGATCTGATATAAAGTGGAATGGTGTAGAGTGGAATAGTGTAGAGTGGAGTGGTGTAAAGTGAGGTGTCAGAGTGGAGTGTGTTAATTGGAACAGACGTAGTGTGAAAGTGTGTGAATGAATGTAAATGTCACGTGGCAGGAATATACATTTTAATGTGTAAATGTTCATTTTTGGTAGCGGCCTAGAGTGGAGTGGGGTGGAGTACAGTGGAGTGGTGTATAGAGGATTAGCATACAGTGTAGTGGTGTATAATAGACTGACAAATTGGAATAGTGTAAATTGTGTATATAGCGCTAAGCTTATAACTTTAAAAAAATTTACTTATATATTGTGCCGCGTTATACCGTGGTATGTTCACGGAATACAACAGTACAGGGGCTTTGAAGTGCATATGTGATTTGCTAATTTCTGTGTTTACCAAAGGTAAAAAGCAGTCATGTAGTTTTTATTATAGTTTTGCTGGTTTCTGCAGTCTGTGTTTCACTGCATTCTAGGTTAGGGTGATACTTATAGGTAAGTACTAGGTTTTATTCATGTTCACTATCTATTACCACTTTATTTAACTGGTAATAGATGGAGATTTCTTTAGACATTTCTATATATTCTATAGAAGTTTAGGGTGAACTGAACGTTTTTTTAAGTAGTGCAAAATTTTTCAGGTACATGAATAATATTAACACTAATGAAAATAATTGTAGAAAACATTAAAAACGTAACAGAATTAGGTACATAAATAAAAATAACACAAATATACATTTCATACAAAAATAGATTATTTAAACAATAACAAACATAGAAAGAGATATATAATGTAAAACATGTAACAGCAAGTCAAAGAAACAGCAAAAATAAATTAGCCAACTCAAATTCAAATAAAAGTATGAAAAGTGTTTCGCTTGAAAGGTGTTACATTTATTATTCCTACTCAACATAAACAAACCCATTGAAAATATTGGACTTCGAACTCCGATCTAAGCAACAGTAAAGAAATGTGTGGATTTCGGAGAGGTTGAATTTAGTATTCCCACTCATATTTAAGCAACCCAAGAAAATATTTTGGACTTCAGAGAGGCTACGTTTACCACTCCAATCTAAGCAACAGTACGGAAAGTATTGGACTTCAGAAGGGTTGGAATTACTATTCCCACTCTGGTCTAGGCAAACGTAGGGAAGGTTTTGGATTTAGGGAGGGGAAATATATATTTAAAAACATAACATAATTAACCATATTTAAACTAAAAAATATATATTTGTCAAATTTAAATAAGATGCAAAATGTATTATAAATATACAAAATAAATGTATAAATAAATGAAATATTGAAATAAACATACATAGAATTCACTTATTTTGCCACCACTGAACAAATACAGCAAACACCAAAAAGATAAATTGAAATATAAATAAAACAAGAATACAATTAACATAAAAGAAAGATATAAAAATAATAAATGATAGATACAATATGGACTTGTTTATTAATATTATTACATATTTCTTATAAAGTAAAACGACAATTTTACATATTAAATAATCAAGGAAATAATTATATAATGATTTATAAATTAAATATTTATATAACATAAAACAAAGAAAACTATTTTAATTTAAATAATATCTCACTCTATTCCCCTACGAAACCATACAACATTCTACTAAATTATGGATGACTAATCCTACTATACAAAATGTAAATTATAAATCCAAAATTAAACCCAAATATATGAAAGAACAATTAAAAAATGTAAACATTTACATAAGAACCAATTAAGTATTTAATTTACCTTATATTACTTAACATTAAAAAGCAATTATTTAAAATGTATTTAACTTACCACCAGATTACCCTACAAACTAAATAACCGCTACTAAATTACAAACTACTAATTACATTAAAAACTTACATTACTCAACGAAAATTACAAACGATATTAAAAAAAAACAGTTATACTAATATTATTAGTATATACATATTCAATTAAAATCAGTGTTTATTACAAATATAATATTAATTACAACTTTCTTCATAACAGTATTGTATAATGGTATGATAAAACCTGTATTCTTACTTTTGATATTCTGTCCCACTATATTTTTACAGAGGTGATATTTTTGACAGCATGTTTATGTCACATATTTTGGAATCAATATGTGTTTCATTGACCAGATTTAACATGCGCCCATTTTGAAAATGTCCCTTTTCACATAAAAAGTATAGTTATACAACTATAAGTGAATTTCTCTACTCCGGTAAAAAGAAATCACAAACCTAACTGAAAAATGTGTGTTTAAGACTATGTACAAAATACACACTGCTGAAAACATGTTTTTCAACTTTGTGAAGGACTCCTATCTTTAACATGGGCACATTTTAAGTATTCTTTTTGCACAAAAACAGCTAGTGCATGACTATCAAATCATGTTTCTCTTTTCCTGAACAAAGGATTTACCAGCCACTTTTAGGAAAACTAGTTGTATACCCCACACACCCCGATGTACAACATTAGGCCTCACCCCTCAAAAATGTTTTTGTTAACATTGCAAAAGACTCCTATAACTAAAGTAGGAGTATTCTGAGGTTTATATTCCAATGAAAAAGACAGCTGTACATCAGCCAAAGTAACTTTCTGTACACTTACACAAGGAGCATACAAGTTCAGTTTAGGAAAACAATTTGTAAGACTCTTGTATATGATTTGCCCTTCAAACAAGACCTTACACACTGAGAATGTCTGTTGTAGTTGACTTGGGCACTTCTGAGAAGGTGCCTTTTTCCATGAAGAAGTCTGTTGCACCACGCGGCCAAACTACCTTTCTCTACTCTGGTACAAAAAGCACAAGCCTGGTTTGATAATTTCTATTCTACACTCCAAATATAAAAGGTTGGTTCTCAAATGGATGTTTCAACTTTGTGAAAGTTTCCCATGTTTCACCGGGGCACATTTTGAGAATGTGTCTTTTACCATAAAAAGGCGGATGTAGCACTGCCAATGTGACGTTTTTCTACTCTTGCACAAAGGACAGGGCACCCCATTCTGGAAACCCACTTACAGATTTCATGGTTCCAAACACATTAAATATTTTAAGTTTGTTAAACAAGGTTTATGAACATATATACATACTTGTTGAGTGTGAGTCTGGGTAGCTAGAAAGAGCCCCAAGAGCAGTTAGAAGAAATTCTTTGAGAGAAACAAGAGCTTCACGAGGAGAGGACCATCACATTCTTGAATTATAGAGACAGAAATTATAAAGATGTGGTAGTTCTTAAATCTATTTCTCAATTGGAATAATCCTTAAAGGGTCGGAATGAATCAGGATGGGGAGTTTATTGCAATCAGAAATACAGTTTTATCGTCCTGATGGAGACTAGATTTCATAATATGGCAGCTAGAAAAGAGAATGAGAATTCAGATACTTTGAGTTTTAAGGAAGTGTGGACCTTCCTGGAGGTACACAGTTTAAATCAGTAAATGCTGTGCTTGAATTGGCATTGATAGATATGGGATAGTTCCAGTCTATCTCTGGTGGTTGCTTAAGTACCACTATTATCACATCACATCATCTCATGTGTATATATAAAGTACACAATCACACCTATGGATATCTTGGTGCTGACTACCATATGTTTATTGATATTCAAGTAAATGGTACTTATTGTATGAACCTTGCAAGTATGAAAGGCCAAGTGGAAACACGAGAATCCTAAGAGAGAGGTCAAACACGTACGTATCAGTCAGGAAGATTCATTCGTTTAATAAGCCGCCAGACCAATATGATCCGTGTGGGTTCTTCAACATCCCTATCATTACACACATCACTGTGGAGACTTGAGCATAACTATAATCGCACACTGTCTGTGTAATCTCTCTGTGCACACCTACAATCACACACTATCTCTGCGGGGATCTGTGCATCCCTATAATCACACACTATCTCTGTGGGGACCTGGGGTTGTCCATAATAACACACTTTCTCTGTGGGGACCTTGACATGTCTATAATCACATTCTATCTCTGTGGGGGCTTGTACATCCCTATAATCACACACTATATCTGTGGGAACCTAGGCATGTGTATAATCACACACTATCTCTGTGGGGACCGGGGCATGTTTATAATCACACACTATTTCTGTGGGATCTTGGACATATCTATATTCACACACATTCTCTTTGACGACCATGGTAATACTATAGTCACACACCATCTCTGTGGGGACCTGGACATCTCTATAATCACACACTATCTCTGTGGGGACCTGAGCATGTTAATAATCACGCACTATCTCTTTGGGGACAGTGGTAATGCTATAAGCACTCACTATCTCTGGGGACCAGGACATCATTATAATCCATTACACACTGTCTTTGTGGGAAATTAAATATGAGTGCTATCACACACTATCTCTGTGGGGACCTGTGCTTCGCTATAATCCCACAATATCTCTGCAGGACTTGAGCATGACTATAATCACACACTATCTGTGACTCACTATAATCACAGATCATTTTTGCAGGGATCTGAGCATGACTTATATAAAACACCATTTCTCGAGGAACCTGAATATATCTATCATAACCCTCTTTATATAGGGAGTTGAGCATGACTATAATAACACTTTTTATATGGGGACCTGAAAATGATTGTAACCACACACTATCTCTGAGAGGACCTGGGTATATCTTTGATCACACTCTATCTCCATGGGACCGGGGCATGTCTTTAATCGCACACTATCTCTGCGGGAACCTGGGCATGTCTATAAGCACACACCTTCTCTTTGACGACCATGGTAATACTATAGTTAAACACCATCTCTGTGGGGACATGGACATATAATCACACACTATCTCTGTGGGAACCTGGGCACAGTAGGGGCCCGTTGTGGGAGTGCTAACGGGCGCTGATATGGGGCGGGGGAGGGGCAGGGTGGGCGGTAAGTATGGAGTACGGACTTTTAGAGGTAAGTAAACATAAAAAATAAAACAAATTTTGTTGCACGCGCCGCATCGCATTTGGCGATGCAGCACGTGCAACAAAATTCGTTTTATTTATTTATATGTTTACTTACCTCTAAACGTCCGTAATCCATACTTTACTACCCCCACCTTGCCCCTCCCCGCCCCACGTCAGCACCCGTTAGCACTCCCACGATGGGCCACTACTGCCTGGGCATGTGTATAATCACACAATATCTTGTGGGGACCAGGGCATGTCTATAATCACACACTATCTCTGTGGGGACCTGGACATACCTATAATCACACACTGTCTCTGTGAGGACCTGGGTATATCTTAAATCACACACTATCTCCGTGGGGACCTCGGCAGGTCTTTAATCACACACCATCTCTGCAAGAACCCTGGCATGTCTATCATCACACACATTCTCTTTAATGACCATGATAATAGTATAGTCACACACCATCTCTGTGGGGACCTGGGCATGTGTATAATCACACACTATCTCTGTGGGGACCGCGGCATGTCTGTAATCACACACTATCTCTGTGGGGACCTGGACATCCCTATAATCACACACTATCTCTTTAGGGACAGTGGTAATGCTATAATCACACACTACCTCTACGGGGACCTGGACATCAAATATAATCCATGGCACACTATTCATTGTGGGGAAATAAACATGAGTGCTATCACACACTATCTCTGTGGGGACCTGTGCTTCACTATAATCCCACAATACCTCTGCAGGACTTGAGCAGGACTATAATCACACACATCTGTGACTCCACCTCAGCATCACTATAATCGCAGACCATTTTTGCAGGAATCTGAGCATGACTAATATAATACACAATTTCTCCAGAAACCTGAATCTTTCTATCATAACCCGCTTTATCAAGTGAGTTGAGCATGACTATCATAATACTTTTTATATGGGGACCTGAAAATGATTGTAACCACACACTATCTGTGTGAGGTCCTGGGTCTATCTTTGATCACACTCTATCTCCGTTGGGATCTGGGGGAAGTCTTTAA